>NC_141146.1:121701710-122001710 GCF_053477565.2 Lygodium microphyllum
TGTGGTATACAATCAGAAATCTGTGAATAATGTATATGAGAACAGGTTCATCATGCACTCTTCCGATGTAAAATAAAAAATCGGGGAATAATGCATATGAGACCAGGTCATCATTCACTTCGCGGTATACAATCAGAAATTGGTGAATAGTGCATATGAGACCAGGTCATCATGTGCATGTCCAGGAGTGCAATGAATGGAGGTGGTAAAAGTATGGACGTCCTGTGCCTAGAATTATGTCCGAGGTAGTTTAGCACTATGAAAGATAAGTGCCAACACATATGCGGTTTTGTGATGCTTGTGTTGCAATGCACATGTGCAGATGAATGCAAGTGTAGAGATACATGTTGCAGTGCATCGCGCAGCCGTTCTATATTATAATTGTCTTCATAAGCACATCCGTCTAGATATTGCTACTTTGTTTAGTTTGTTACATAGCGTTGCAGCAATGCAAATGTGCTTTAATCAACCAGTCTTTGGTAGTTCAATTGCATGCTGCAATACGTGCTTGAACCAGCAGTTTTTTAGGGCCTTTATTTGGATTGTGAGTGACCGATTACCTGGTTGCAAAATGCACAGGCTTCAAAAAGTAGCAACACAAGCATTGGGTTACAAATAGCTACGGATGAAACAGCAAAAGATTCCTCCTTCATAATTGACAGGCCAAGAGTGGCAATCATGGCAAAGCCATGTGCAGAGTTTGTAGCAGGTATCTGGGCAACTTGGTTGTGCCATGGGATTGCAGTCCCACTGGCTCTAAGCCATCCTGAAGCAGAGCTTCTACATGTGCTTACAGATGCGGTGTGTTTAGCATAACAAATCTAACTGTTTTCACACTAAACATTGAGTTAGTTAATTTTGCGAATTCGCACTCGTATGGGAAGCTCATAAAGTAGTATGTATTTTCTCTTTTCAGGACGTGGCAGTGGTGATGGCTACTCCTGATTATCAAGCTCGACTAGCTGATATTTCTCAAAAGTGTTCTTCTCAGTTTTATCAGTTGCCACACATCCCCTTTTCTGAATCAGGAAAAGAATACGAGTTAAAGGCAACTAGCCCAAGTTCATTGTTATTGGAGAAGGTTTTGGCTCAAATAGATAGTCTGTGCACTATTGAAGGTCAATGACATCTTTCTAGAAGCATTCGATATTCAATGACAATTGGGCAGTACTTAAAATTTCTTATGTTCTATTTTACAGGTCAAACACCTGGGTTGATCATCTATACCAGTGGGACCACAGGCAAACCAAAAGGAGCAGTTCATACACATGCTGGGATAAATGCTCAGGTATAGAAAAAAGTGAGCTTTGTCCCACTGTGGCATCATATAGACTCATTTGATCCAGTGGTTTATCAATACTTATTGGTAGAAAGAATCTATGCAAGTATCTCAATGTCAGACAAATTATACAAGTTAGGGAGACAAAGTGTATGTGTTCAATATAATATGGTTTGCTATTGAAATGGCTCCTCTTGCCTGACTAGGAAGAAGAGGGCGATGGCCAAGGTGATGTATAGGATATACAAGGACAGCACCTATACAGGTGGAGGGGTGGTTTAATTGGCTGAGGGGTTGACCTACAACCAACCAGCCCAAAATGGGTCAACATGTTTCGTACATGTGCGTGGATGCTAAGGAAAATGGTTGGAAATGCAGGGAATAGTAATGCACAACAAATGCATGAACTGACACAATGTCAAAGCTCCAATGTCTCTATCGGACTTTGATGGAGCTCACAAGTAGAAGATGACAACAGAAATAGGATGAGTAATAAGGCTCTGTCTCAGATCTTGCACGTAGCTGAAGGCCTAGGAAGGTGTTAGAAGTGGGTGCAGCGATGGAAGCGTAGAAGACTGCTGTAAAAGATTACACAGCACAAGAGAAAAGAGAAAACAAAAGAACTCTGCAAAGGGAGAACTTAGAGATATGCTTGAGAAATGGAATCTATATACCCAGCGCAAGACAATCGTGTACAACGAGTTACTAGCTGTGTAAGCACTAGCATAAGCTTCCTCTCTCCAATAGGACCTGCATTGGGAATTTGCAAGTGGATGATACAAATTGAGAAGGAGGGAGCCAAAATATATAGGTGTAAAATAATGTCAACAAATAATCAGGTTGGTGAGCATCATGATGCAGTTTGCCAACCATAAATGCCATAAATCATAAGAATAATGACTATAAGAAATACCTAAAATATCCTATAGTGCCCAATCCACAAATACTCATACACAAACTAAAATCAACCTTCCTTCTTGGAGAGGGTGGTAATTCCTTGATTAAGCACTTAATTATAGCAATTAACAAATAAACATAAATTGAAATGTACAATTTACCGTAAAAATCTTGGACATTGGACACCCTGTTGGCCCCAAAACTAGTTTTCCTTTTAGTATTTATTTAACTTTGATTGCTAATGGAACGAGTATAAGTTGAGATTCCACAAATCAACAAGCATTTCGGGCCATTTGCCCGTTGACTTTTTACCTGGGACTTGCATAATTAGAACCACAAATTGGCCAAATGTTACTCCAATTTATAATGAATGGATTGGCATTTGAAATCCTTGATAATTACATGAATTTCAGGTGTTAAATTCAGTGTACGATGCCTTCACCTATTGGCACGGGTCCCAAGGTGGTTGCTAAACCTTGATGTCTATAGAAATTTAGGGTTTACAGTAGAGATCTCTTTATTGTGCACCAAATTTGATTGAGATCTGCTCAAAATGGTTGAGAAATGCTAAGATCTCCTGGGAAAGGGTTGGAGAAGGTGAGAGAAAGCCAAGATGAGAGAATAATTTGATTTTCATCGCAAGAAAACACTAAATTCTTCTTGCTGTCTGCTCCAGTTTGCATTTAATGGAGTTACCTACTGCTAGGCACCTCCAAAATGCTATCATTTGATCAATAATGTCGTTGCTAGCCCCTGGAAGGTGACTCCCTATTGTTCTTTGCTTGTTGTTGAGGCCCTTAGATGGTTATTCTCTGTAGTATATGGCTGTTTCTTTATAAAGACTCATGCTAAATTGATCATAAAGTGATATAAAAGTATAGTTTTAGTGCTCGAGTGAAACTCATAATCATTTGCATATATCTCAAAGTGACTAGTATACTTAGTAGTGACCCCATGGCAGACACATTGTTAGCATATTATCTTGGATGCACGTTGAATACATCCAAGATCCACTGCATATTAGAGCTGTCCATAACTATCGGAGTGGAAGTGCTACCTCCCCCTTGAACGCCAGGCAATACTCTGGACCCTTGCTTCGCTGAACCCAACTGAGTTCAAATTGAAGTTGACTCTAATTGAAGGACAACTAGGTAAAGCTGCAACAATTGAGGATGTTCTACTAAGTCATTTTCTTCCATCCATTTTATATTTATTGATGAAACAAGGCTGAAGCTTCACCAAGAAGCATATGAAAACATTACCTCTAACTTTACTTGCCTTGAAACCTCCACTAGGTTGTAGGCCTTTCTTCCCCTTAAGCATTGCGATGCTTTATACTTTCACATTGTTGCAATTTCAACTTAACTAGTATGCAACATTGCATCTAGTTGACCAGCCCCTCATATATATTTGATATGCTAGGAGCACCAGATGCATTAGGAAACATTCTTTTTTTTTTGCATACTTTGGACCATTGCAACGTGATTGTGTATGGGAAATTGAATACTACTAGCCATACCAAGATACATTTTCCCATACATTGCATGTATTACTAGCTACATTTTTTCTCATGCAAGCATTACTAGTTGTATTTTTCCTCATGACTAGTACTACACGGAGCATTTGCATGACCAACATTAATACCGTGAGTCCCAAATACAATGGGCTGCATATATGCATTGCCAAACTTGCCACCTTTTACTCGAGCGTCATGCCAATATTACTCTACATGGGGTTATGCATATTACCAGCCATACTTGGATACATTGGGCCTTGCACACCATGCATCGGTTGCTGCATACCATAAGGAGTTGTGCTATATATCTTTGTATGCAGTCCCTAACCCACCATAGCATGGAAACTAGTGCTACCACGAAAGTAACCTGATTGCCCCATAATTGCATGCATGCCCTGCTATCCAAAAACCATTGGATTGGCACTTTTGAGTTGGCGTCGTATATGCATCAATTGCTCCATTGGCATCATTTGCTTATGCTTACCACCCATATTTAGAATATCATGCTGCTGTATTGGCTCTTTCTTTGGCGCATCTTGCTGTCCAGGAGCTCTTAAAGACAATTTCCTCTTCTTACCTTTGCTACCCTTCTTTAAGGGATACAAAAAAAAAGCATGAACTGAGGATCATTTGCTAATTGCATAAACATTTCAGGTGCTGTCCTCAATTGCTCTTGAATTTATAATCAAATTCCTTCACTTTGCTGATCATCAGTCTCATTATGCCTTGAAGGCCTTGCATCTTGCCCAACAACAATATTTTCAGCTTGTTGTCCATGGTTTGAGCCTTGTCTAAGGTTAGGCATTACATTTTCTTCATTTCCTTGTGAATGTTCATACTAAGAAGCATCATTATTACTGCTTGAGTCCATCTCGCTATATGAAGACATATTGCTGTAATTTCTGAGTTGTATTGATTAGACGTGGCCAGTGGTGGCCACTCCTCTTGATTCCACTATCCATGTACATAAGGGTACCTTGGGTTAGCCTTTACATCTATTGTTCTATTGTAGGGAAATTACTTTGATTGATTCATACTAGGTCAGATCTTGCATACTCAGTTAGCTTGCTTAGTTGGTATTTTAATGTACCTAGAATGCCTCATTGGGTTGCTTGTTTTCATTATTGAGATATTTTAAGGTGTATCTAAAATTATGGACTTATTTATGGTCATGGTTTATGCTTGTAGGGGTATATTGATTTAGACTGGATGGAAGATCCTAACATTTGGTGTTTCCATGGCAGCTACCTCTACACCTTGGACATGACATCCATCTCTTGGGCTAGTTGATAGCTGTAAGCAGGGAACGGCGGTGGATTCCACAGCCAAGGCAGAGTATCAGGCTCTTTTCGATGGTATTACGGAAGCGATCTATCTAAGAAACTTGTTGGCCACACTTTAGTTTCCTTGGGAGTTGCCTACAGTTGTCTTTTGTGACAATTAGAGTGTCATTGCCCTTGTGGGCAATCCTATCATTACCCCTCGGACACGACACATGGTGGTTCGTTTCTATTTCACCAGAGAATAGGTTGAACAAGACACTATTCGCCTAGAGTTTGTGCCGTCCAGTGACAATTTTAAGATATTTTGACCAAGGCATTCAATAGGTTGATTCTACAATACCTTCTATTATAGATCGGCTTGGGTGCACCTTGCACTACTTCAAATTGATGAGGAGTTCTCTTGATAGTGATAGTGATGATGCTTACAGCTTTTCACTCTCAAATATTTATTTACTTTGTATTGTACATTATGGACATTTATAACTTAATCCGCACTGTTAGGATGATATGATTGCCAAAGGGCGCTCGAGCAAGTGAATAATTCCCATGTGAGGGTTTTGTCCAAGTGGAACTATTACATCACATTTTACATAAGCATGAAATCTTGTATCTTCCTTTGCATTATCTCATGCATTGGCATTCTGCTCATGTAAACATGCTTGTCTACGCATTTATCCCTTTTTGGTCACCCTTGGAGTGATCGACTCGGAATCCACTATACTCGTGGCATTGGATATGGCAATCTCCAAAGGCAGTTTTGCTCTATGCTTGCATGTTGGCCTTGCTTGTCTTGCTTGCTCCCATATTGTTGTGCTTGTCTCTTCCCATATTTTCCATATGATTGGCATATACATACACACCCCCTTAGGAATCCCTAGACACTTATCCTAGTAAAGTGTGGTATTGTTTTGCTTGTTTTCTAAAGGTAGTGGGGCTATCCACCCTTCTTTTTTGTACTTTGGGGCATAGTGATTTGATGGAATAAACACTGATTTGAAACTTCCATTTAATACTAAATCTTGTGATATACTAAAATCAAGCCCTTTAAAAAAAATCCATTGTTAATTCCATTCGTCTTTGTAGGACTTGGTAGGCCCTTGGATAGTTGATGAGTACCCTTGGGCCGATGCCCTGGTCTCTCTGGGTTATCACCCTTGGTAAGATAACCATCGCATCTGTAGGCTTGGTAGGTCAATTGGGCAGTCGATGTGCACCATTTGCTCGATGCCTTGGTTGTTTTGAGATGGGACGCCTTGGGATAAAAGAAAAATACACAAACATGCTAATTTCTTATGGCTCAGTTTTGGGCCTAAGAGGGGGTGTTGAGCTAAAATTGCATTAGCTTGACTTAAATAGCCCCAAAACACAATTAATGAACAATTTGAAGAGAAATGCGATCCTAGAGAGTTACTATGTCCCACATGTAAAACCCTAATTTGGGTGCCACAAACTTTCTATAAATAGGCATGTAGCTCACCACTCTCTCTTAATCTTGTTTTTACCAGTTCAAGGAGCCGTATCTTTGATGCCCACACCCTGTTCGTGGAGGATATCGTGGTTATAGTCTTCCATTGCTGTTTGCTACCATTTGGTGCTTGATTTTGGCCTCCATTATCCACATCTAGTTATTGCCTGCTACTCCATCAGTGCCAGACTTGCATTTGGTAGCAGGCGTCCATTTCCAGCTACTAGCATTATCATCTAGGTTGCATTTATAGTCATCAGGGGTCTTTGGAGTTGTACCTATTATCCATGTGCTGGCACCTTGTCCTGATTGCTTACGTTTGATCTTCTCTCTTCTCCACAGGGTCATCTACACTGTTGCCTACATCCAGACTATATGCGTTTGCCATCTCCAGCTATAAAAGATATTCTCTTTCCTCCACAATTTGTGTTTGCTGCATATTCTCTCTCCTATTGCTGTTTGCATTAGATCTAGCCTTTCCCAGCTGCACTTACTAGTATTTGACACAGAGAGGCTATCTTGCTGCATTTTGGGATCCGTTTCGGAGTATGACACACTCTCCAGTTCATAACCTCTGCCTTGATCCTAGAGATATGAGAGTTCAAGGTTTAGTATTCATTGCATAGTGTGTTTGCTGGATGAGTATTGTATATGCAGTAGTCAATCACTTCGTTATTCATTGTGTTCATTGTCTGTGAGTTACCCTAACCCTAACCGTGTTTTGTGTTTATTAGTTTGTGCTTTGTCATATGATTGGTTTTGTGTTTTTTGCGTTTAGAGCATTTCTTCATAGGATATGTTTATGGATGACAACAGTTTGAAATATATGCTGAGCCACGCTTATGGCAAAGCAGCAAACATACATGTTGCTTGAGTCATTGGCTTTTGGTATGCAGCATGCTGTGATGGTAGAGCAGCAGGCGTACTTGTTACCTGGGTTATTTTGTCACATACATTTGACTTGTTCTACACCTTTTTGGAATCCTACTTAAATTCGATGCAATTGGGATGATTGCCATGCTACAAGAGGGTGTATGTCCCAAGAATGAAAATTAACTTTAATATTTTGAATTAAATTTAATAATAAAATTAAATTGACAAACTAAATCTAAATTTTGGCATCCCCAGCCCTAAGGACGTTTCGTTGGTAGTGAAGGATAAGGGCATAGGACAAGGGCAAGGATCTTGCAGGAGTGAAACTAGGCCGAGGTGAAACTTGAGATTTTAGACCTTAGCATTCAAGTCTCATTACAAATGTCACCTAGTGGCAGCTTTTTATTTGAAGTAGCTGCCTTGTGAGGTATATAAGTGGCCCCATTGTGATTTAGGGCAGCTCAAGGCAGTTTTGAGCAGCTCATCGATATTTCTTTAGTGCAGTGCAATTTGGCAACATCATTTTTGCCATTTTTTGCCCCTCACACATGTGCACGTGCACACATTTTGGGAGCTGCGACTTGGACAGCAAACGATTTGCAGGTTTTATGACAGTTTGACATATATAAGTGGTCCCATTTTGTGATTTAGGACAGCTCATGGCAGTTTTGAGCAGCTCATGGAAATTTCTTTAGTGCAGTGCAATTCGGCAATGCTATTTTTTCCATTTCTTTCCTCTCACATGCGCATACACACATTTTGGGAGCTGCGGCTGGGACAGCAAACGATTCGCAGGTTTTATGACAGTTTTGGACAGGATTCAGCTATGGACAATGCTGTGCTGCAGTCTAAGCAGGGCTGCACAGCAGTGTGACATGCAAAGAATGCTTCCAGGAGTTGATTGACAGCAAGAAATCATGATAAAAAGTATCTGGATTTGTGGATACTTTGTCTCCCAACGCTCTCTAACTGTTTAGATCAGTCAAATGCTGGTCTCTTTCTATTCTCTCATCAATCTCTTATTGTGAAAGCTTTCTTGACAAGTTTGTTGTGAAGAAAGTGACTCTATGCTGGTTTTATCACAAGAAATGCCTTGGATCCTGTTGGTTATGGGGTCCAATTTGCTGCTTGTTTATGGCTGTGTAGCTCTGGTTTGCGGGCTGACCCACTAATCGGATCATCTGTCAGTGCACTGGATCAAATTAGGTGGAAAGCACCCACAAATTTCTAGCTTGGAACCAAGATCAGCAGCAGCTGGGTGCATTTATACTTCATGAAAGGCCATTTGTCCATCAAATTCAAAAAGTACTGAAAGGAGTGCCAAGTTTTGGGGCCAATCGGTGTCGTTGTGCCAAGTAGGAGCAGTCTAGCTCCCCATCTGTGAGTGAAGTGTGTTTCCTGATTTACTTTTTTTAGTAAGTGTGTTTCAGTTTTTAGTTTTCCACTGCCCTTGGGCATTCCTGAGGGCCCAGACCATCTCTCTGTCTCTATCATGTTCGGGGGTTCTGGTTGTGGATTCCAACAGGGCTGTGTAGTACTCTGTAGGCACCTGCCCAGCCTCCTGGGGACCCTATGCTATGGATCCGTCAGCTCTCCTGGGTCTCCACACTCCATGTCTAGAGTATTCTGGCCAATCTCTGTGTTTTTGGACAGTACAGTTTGCCAAAGAACAGTCTCCTTTCTGGATGATTTGTTTGTTTAATAAAATTCAACTAACATATCACTTCCTTCCGTTATTTTTTTCAGAGATTAGAAATGAATGCTCAGATAGTTTAGCCACTAGAATTGATTTGCATTCATATTGCAATTAGTGGTAATCATCATCAGAGCTTTTGTTTTACCTTTCCTGTCTTGTGCAGGTCAAATTGATTGGCCAGGCATGGGAGTACACGAGTGATGATTGTTTTCTCAATTGTCTACCATTGCATCGTATCCTAACTGAGGGCATCAGTTCTTGGAAATTGTCTGGACTGCCAAATCTCTTGTTCAATTGGACTTCTTAGTCACAGAGGCAACCTTCACGTTCCTGCAGATGTACATGGTCTTGTGAATGCCCTCCTGGCACCCCTATACAGTCGGGCCATGGTACTTCCCTTCATTTTTGTAAAAGTTTAGCAACCATTTGGTAGCAGCTTGAGTGTACACGCATAACAGCTATGTGTGTCTGTAGAGATTCAAATGTTACATGTGCTACAAATATGTGGACTGTCATAACTTTATTTTGCCTGTTCTGAAGGTTGACTTCATGCCAAAGTTCAGTGTGAAGAAAGTGTGGAAAAGATGGTCTGAGTCTTACCCTATGGAAGGTGTGAAGTCTGCCAATGCTATCACTGTATTTACTGGAGTAAGTGGACAGTTAAAACCTCTGGTTCAACTTTGGTAGTACCTTAAATTCCTGTAAATATTATAGGAATGGTGAATGCACTAGGTTAGAGTTTATGGTTTTGTATCAAAGCTGTTGCTCATTAAGAGCCACACAGCTTTTATATATAAGCAGGTGATACATACATAAGGTAATACTCAGATCAGAGCCATCTGGATTAATAGGTTAGAAAAGTGTCTTTGCTTGTCATAGGGAAGTTATCGCATCTCAAAGTGCATTTTCAATGTATCAAGCAGCACAAAGTGACTAGAATATGTTGCAAATTTTGTGAAGGCTGAGTCAGCTGTCTTTACAAAGACTTATCTTAGATAGTGAATTTGACATGCAGGATTGTTGAGATCCATTTATCATATCAATCATATTGAAAATTTATCTTGTACTTATCTCTTGACAAACAGGTCCCCAGCATGTATGCATATTTACTACAAGGCTATAAACATATGGATGAAGAAGCAAGAAGGGTTGCTGCCCTGGCTGCTCAACGGTTGCGACTCATGGTTTACTACCAAAAATTACTATTTGGTTTCCGTACAGTTCTGTATGAAAGCTAGTTTCTTTAAGGGTTCCCAATTTTGTTTTCAATTATGACTTAGATGAAGGTTATTGAAATCTTTGAATGGTAAAAGTGGCTTGAAAAAAGGGCTTTGAAAGACCAAAGTGTGGCCATACTAGGGCCTTATGGTTGACCATTTGCTCTGGGCTGTATCAGTGCTGTATGCATTCGTCCTTAATGTTAATTGTGCTGGTCCTCTACAATTTGGGCCCCTTGCTGGTCTTTGGCCTTTGGTCCAGTAATAGTCATCTATCTGTGGCTAATTTGTGAGATATGGAAAATCTTGAGTCCTGAGCTAGTGCACCTATGTGATGCAGACAGCTTTTGGTGCATGAATATGAATACAACTGTACCCATGTACCTAGCAACACTCTTAGTCCATTTGATATGACTGATGGACCAAGACGACTCATGGCTGCAACTTGCACCAAGGACACTAACTACCTGAATTGTTGAACTTATTGCTAACCAGCTCACCATGTGAGGGTCTTATCTACATCATGTTGAGATGAGGGGAGTTCTTGGCCAAACACAGAAAAAAGCTCATCCCAGCAGATCAGTCAACTTGCATTGATTAGTGCACCTCTACTTGGAATATATTGAAACTAGAATTCAGTCGGAACTGAAGGGCAGTAGACACATAAACTTGCGGGTGTAATTAACTTGCATCTGAAATTCAGCAAAAAGATTACTCACAACAGTGATCAAGCTTGGCACCCCTCACAGAATTTCTTTATGCTCACAATAGAGATGCCTGTCTTAAGTATAAGAAGCTGATATGCAGCTTTTTATAGTTCTAGGCTTAGGCTTTGTTAATGATACCATTTCTGACAACCTAGATAGCATGCCCAAGGAATCTCCTTGGAAGCCCTAAAAACACAGCAGCAGTCCAGTCACTAGTTTGTCCCCAAATCAACAGAGCAAGCTCTTGTAAATCAGCCCAGCTTTAGTCCTCTCAACTCTATCCATAGTCCCTCTCAAAGTTTGGACTTTTCTTGCAACAAAACTGTCCTGATTACATTTTATCAGGCATCAACATGCATTTCCTTGATTGCATGACCTGAAAACTCTGTGCAAATATCCAATTTTCCAACTCTGAGGTTTAACGCAGTAGCAAACTGATCCAATCTCTTCTCAACCTGATGTCTACTCACAGACGGGTCTTTACTGCAGCATGCAGTCCTAAACTTCGATTCACCATAGATTACACAAGAATGAGAGAGAAAAGATGATAAACAGAACTGATCTAATCCAATAACCAAATCAATGCCAAGGAAGGTGAATCAGAGCACAAAATATGAGGGCTTAGCTGATTAGGATTTTTGGCTGATACCTAATTACTAAAGCAACAAATCAGTCTCTATTTTGTCCTTGAATCTTCAGTGCATATTCCTCTATTTGGTCCAAACCAATCCGGCTTTGCCCTATTGCCTTTGCCATATGTTCCCTAGGAAGGCCTTGCATGTTCTTGGGATGTGCATCATGCGCGATTGCTCTAAGGGACTCCTTGTCTCGTAGAAGGAGTACATTGAGAAGGTCCTTGAGCGGTTTCATATGCAAGATGTTAAGTCTATTGGCTGTCCTTGATCTTCTCATGTGAAGGTAGGTTAGGCTGATTGTCTGCAGTCTGATGAGGAGAAGGTTGAGACAGCCAAGGTCCCTTATGCATCTGTAATGGGTAGTTTGATGTATGCCATAATAGCCACTCATCTTGACATAGCATTTGTAGTGGGAGTTGTGGTACGCTGTATGGCTACGTCTGGCAGGTGACATTGGGATGTTGTGAAGGGTATCATGAGGTACCTTAAGGGCACTATAAATATGTGCATATGTTATAGTGGCTAAGATATAGGAGTTGTGGGGTACACTAACTTTGATTATGCAGAACATGTGTGGCTATGTTTTCGCCTTTGTTGCAAGTGTTATTTCTCGGATATCTAGGGTGCAAAAATGCACAGTCCTATCTACTATAGAGACAGAGTATATTGCAACCACTAAGGCTTGCAAGGAGGCTCTCTAGTTAGGCCGTCTAGTGGTAGACCTTGGTATTATTGATGTGGTCCCTACACTGCTTTTGGATTCTATGAGTCCTATTCAATTGGTCAAGAATTCCATGCGAAGACAAAGCACATCGAGGTGCACTATCACTTCATCAGGGAGGTGGTAGAGAACAAGTTTGTTGAGCTTGCCAAGATCTTGACTGATGAGAATCCTGCATATTTGCTTATTACTAAAAGTCTCTCAACAGAATGTTTTGCCTTCCTTAGGAAGAATTTGGGCGTAGGATGAGATGACATCTATTCCTCATCTTGTTGTACTTTATGTGCATTTGTACCAATGACGCATCACAATATTGGGGGTAGAACAACTAGTGATCATCTTCAATAGAGGCAAACATTTAGTCTGCACCACAATTGAAGCACTAATAAAATATTCATTATCACATTTAAGGGCAGTCACAATATTCAAAGCTCTCTTTTAATTTGTGGATACCCATGTTAACTCTAATTTAAGATCTTTGCCCCAAAACAAATCGCATACCTATGTCCTTCCTCATCATCTTGACCAATAGTCCAACCAATCCAAATAGGGCTAGTGTCAACTCTGATTACAATAGGTCTCCCACAAGCATAATCCACCTTCTAGAGAGTTGGAGCAAGTTGCAATAATTGTGTCATGATTAGTGACCTTTTGTGCGAAAAGATGGTCTAGAATGCTCCTAGAAGAACAATATTGAGCTAAAAAATGCATTTTATACCGATTGTCTCTTTATTGCAGCCCAAAACATGCTTATTACCAAAAGTTATCATTAAATGATTGCTTTCCGAGGGAGTGTTTTTGTCCCACATGCCAAATCCTAATTTGGGAGGATCCACTCATCTATAAATAGACAAGTTGCCCACTACTTAGCCCCATCTTGTTTGCAGGTTGTTGGAGACTTTTTTTCTGCTGTCCACACCCCTTCCTGCATATATCTCAGTTTGAGCTGCTGTCCATTAGCCATTAGCCATGCGCCTTCATCCAACCCTTTGTTTGCTGTTGATTACCAGTCTACATCATCATTTTGCCGTAGGCGGCAGTTTCCAGCCTGTTGCCTACTATTTCCAATCATCACCATTAGCTTGGGACCCTAGATACTGTTGCATGTACTATTGATCAGGCCTCTACAGTCTGCATTTTCAGCCCAGCATCTGCCACCAATCATCAAAGAGCTCTCCTGCATGCATCTGTTGTTTGCAGCAGTTGCTTGCTTCTTCCAGACAATTCTCTGTTTGCTATCCACTCTTCAGAGCTGCTCTAGTTGTGTTCAGCTTGATCCAAACTCTCTGGAGCTGTGTCTAGTGTTGCTGATCACATTTAGAGGCCGTCTGCTGCGTTTGGGGATCCATACAGACTACAACACCCTCTCCAACTCATACCCTTTGCCTGGGTCCTTTAGAGTCTCCAAAGTTCAAGCTTCAGTATTCACCTTGCATACTGTGCTTACTCCATTGGGCATTGTATTTATTCATTCATCTTTTGTGTTCATTATCTCTAAGTTACCCTAGCCCTACTGAGTTCTTTTAGTAGTTTGTACTTTGTCATACAATTGTGTTTGTATTCTGTGTTTGAATATTTCTTTACATGATATCAAAGCTAGGCACTCTTTGAAGAAATCTAGAGCCTTAATTTACAAAGCTCATCGTGAGAAACATGAACTATTAGAGGGAGATAACTTCGAATACTTCCACATCGAGTCAGTCTTTAAAGCATTGTTGGCCAAGAACTGAGCAAGAGTGGGTTTCATAGCTTGCCCAATAAGGTTTCGACACTGGAGGAGAGAGATCTTACTATCATGGAGTCTATAGACCCTATGAGATCTCATGGGTTGAGTTTGACCCAATCCTTACGCATTGAGCCCAAGAACTACTTGAAGGTAACTTTGATCATCCCCCTTTAGGTTCGATGCATAGAACTATTGATTTTGTACGAAGGACGGAACCTCCATTTGGGACTAGCCATCTTATTGCGTAGAAACCAAAACAGAGCTTTCTTCTCCTCTATCTACTTCAGTGTGAGGTACGCATACTTTTACTTATGTTTCAGCACCTGTTGTTTGTGCTTTTATGCAAGATGTTGATATTGGTCAAGAAGAAGGAAATCTTCAAAATGTTCATTCAATTCTAAGTCCTGAAGAGGATTGGCTTTTGTATCTTAACACAAGAAGAGGTACATGTAAGAAAAAAACAGGAAATTTCCCCTTCTTCCAGTTTTTCTTCGTGTTTTGTTTCTCAAAGTCAAAAAGAAGTTGTGTATCATTATTGCAAACATCATCATTTAATTTTCAATTTCCTTAAAGTAAGTTTTCATTCACCTCCAAGTTCCATTTCATATATATTTAAATTTTTAATCCCACTCATCCCATCCTCCTCTTCCGCTGCATCTCACCCAACATTCACACTCACATTCATATTACCTTTCACTACATCACAACACTTGCAACCTCACAACACATTGGAAGGTTCTACAAACATCCTTTTCTCTTAGGACCTCTATGTTTTCATATCTAGATGGTGTAGATGCACCATGTGGAAGGCTCCTCCTCTATTGCACACGTGGCACACTTTTAGGCTTTTCACATGGGGATACCCTTCCAAGCACATCTATTTCAAAGTGTGGACCAGTTGGTACTATAGTTTGTTCAAATGGATATTTGTAATGGATCTTTTGGTTATATTCTAGTACCACAATTGACAGCTGGTCAGGGTTATTGGGTTCGAGTGCCTCCTCCATTGGCACCTTAGGGAAGCCCTAATTCCATTCTTGGCCATTCACCCTTTATCCTCCTTTCTATTTCCCTTACCCTTCTTATCCGACACCTCAAAGTTCCTTTTCCTTCTCGTTAGCCAAGCATGCATTTTCATTGAAAGACTCATTTTAACAGGTCTAACTACCCTACCCTAGTTGGTCCAATTTGATGAGACATGTTCTAGACTCGTAGAACTTTTGGGATATTGTACAAGGGTTGGAACTCTAGCCAAACCCTTGCTTTGTTCCATCTGAGGTTGTTTGTTCTTGGAAGGCATGAAATGCCTTTGTGATTGTTGAATTAATGCAAGGATTGCTTTTGGAATTCCACTCATAACTTTAGTATTTTGACCTTTCATCCGAGTGTTGGAAACACTTGACCAACGGCTATGTGGCTTGGAATAGTGTAAAAAAATGTTGTACCATAGAAAACACAACACAATCATATGAAAAATATACAAGTTGATAAAGAAACATAGTTAGAGTTAGGGTAACTTAGACAATGAACGAGTGGTGAATGATAAAGGATGAATATTGAATAGAATACAATGCTCAATGCAACAAACACACTAACTACAAAGGTATACAATACAAGGTGATGCAAGTGCAACGAACAGAGAATGGGGGATCTATGGATCTACTAGCCCCATCTAGTGGGGATTGGGGAGTAGAGTATGTTACATATCTTTGAGGAGATGGTATAAGGATAGTATCTAGTCTCATCTCCCATCTTTGCTAGGTATTGGTCATGGCATTGGTGGATCTTCCCCATCTCTCTTTGGTTGATTTGAGTTCCACGTGTATTGTATGTGTAGCTGGTAGAGATCCTGTTGCATGAGTGGGTTTCTCTTTGAGTGAGAGAGGTGTATGGAGGGGGAGTCAGAATCATAATGGAAGGGGGGAGGTAGTTCCTCGTTTCAACTAGCTATTAAGAAGCCTCAAATGCTCTCCTAGATAGTCGATCTGGATGCATGGTTCATATTTTGTGGATAATTTTGATGGTCTAAAAGAGAGCTTGTATCATCGTGGTGGATGTAGCAAACTTGCTTTGATGATCTTATGTGGTATTGATGGCTTGCTAAGAATCATCCCAGAGAGCATAATGACCTGTGGTGTTATGAGAATATAAAATTTTATTGCTTTGCTTAGCATTTGATTAAAAATTAATCAAATGCACAAATGTGACTTGCACATGTGATGTGCACGTCAATTATTTCATAGTGTGGGACCTAAGATTTCGAAATATCAATTGATACCAAAGGGGAAAATTTGTAATAAGTTATATTTGATAGATACTAGGTAGTACTCAGTGTTTTATTGGCAGCTAATATGAGTGGTGACATTAGAGGCTAGGCATTAATTAAATAATTACTTAATGCCGGTCTAAGGTCTAATAATTGCTTAGGGATACTTGGGAGACAAATTGGCCCAACCGATTTAATTATTGGCTAATGGAGTTATTTTTTAAAACATTAGTATAACTATTGAATTAATTTTTAGAATCAATATTTTGAAAATTAATTTAATAAGCTAGATAATGGGATTAGAAGGTTGCTATTTGGCAGAACTTGCCCATGTAAGTGGGAAAAATGTTTTTGGTCGGATAACCGGTTCATTTTGGAAGGGGCTGTTTGAAAATATGGGTACCACATTGAAATTTTCTTCGTCCTTCCATCCGCAAATAGATGGTTAGTCAGAAGAAGCAAATTCTATAGTGCTTGATCTCTTGGAATGCTATGGATTTGAGCATAAGTCATAGTGAGAGTAGTATTTGCCTTTGGCAGAGTTTGCATACAATAATATAGTGCATAGTTCCACTAGCAAAGCTCCATTTGAAGTTATGGAAGCTAGCAAGAAAGTGCCCCCCCTATTTTGCACACAAAGGACAAGATCTTTGAGGTTGATTGGTATGTAGAAAACATGGATGTAGCCTATGCAAAGGTTAAGTATGCTCTTTAAAGGTCTTAAGAGAAGCAAAAGAAGATAGTTGATTACCATAGATATGCTTTTTGTTTGTAGAGGGTGATTATATGTTGCTACATTTTGAAAAGACAAGGCTGAAAAAGATAAAGGGTAGAAAGAGGTCGTATCCAAATTAGAGTATAAGATACTATGGGCCCTTTTAGGTGTCGGTGAGGATCAATGATATTGCTTATAGGCTAAAATTGCCTCTACATTGGGATACAAAGTGCCTTTTATGTAAGCTTGTTGAGGCCTTTTCATGGTGATGTGCTTGAGGATGTATCTGCTAAAATTCAGGTAGATGTTGAGAAGTTGGATGAGATTTTCATACCCGAGTAGATTTTGACACATGAAGAGAGAAAGATCAAAGGTAAAGTTTCCAATAGGTATTTGATAAAGTTTCAAAACTATTCACCAGTGTATGCTAAGTGGATGAAAGAGGATGACATGGCAAACCATCCTTAGTTGTTGTAGCTTTACCTAGAGGCCTTTCAGTTAGAGTTAACTTTGGATCGGACTCAATTAGGTTCAACAGAGCAAGGGTCCAAAGCATTGCCTAATGCTCAAGGGGGGGATAGCATTTCCACTCCTTCAATGATGCAGAGCTCTTGTGTATAGTGGATCTTGGATGTATTCAACGTGCATCAAGGGTATTGTGCTAATAGTATGTCTGCCATGAGGTTACTATTCAATGTACTAGTCATTGCAGTTGGTATGCAAATGGACGTGGTTTTCATTGCAGCTTTGAAACTATACATTTGCATTAGTATGCATTAGTCTTTGATCATCGGAGATTGATTATCAGTTGCGAGTTTCAGCCAGTCATAGCCCAAGAAGACATTAATGGGGCCCATTTCTAGTGCAATTATTAATGTCACATAGTTTTCAGCCAAGCATAGGGAAACCTTAGATCATACATGTATGTTGATTTTCTCATCATTGTTGGCTACTTGAACTTTGAGGGGGTGTTGTAATTCTGTAGGAAAGCATTTCAGCCTATTAATGGCTGATTTATTGGCAAAATTGTGTGTTGCCATTGTCCACTAGGATGAATACATTCTTTCCATTGATTTTCCCTTGAATGCATAGTGTCCTAGGTTCCTAGAGCTTGTCCATGCGTGCATCAATAGAGATAAAGCAAATGGAAATGGCAGCATGAGGGGGTGTAGTGAAGGCAATCAAACCGGGGTCACAAAGTAAGCAGGTCAAAGGGGAACCCATCCGACAAGTCATAGAATTGCTCTTACTCTAGGTCTTCTTTATATTCATCATTTTTAGCATGTGCCATGGTATTTACAGCATTTAAAGCATTTGAATCCCCATCTTCATTTCTCAATCTTCAATGACATACATGCTATGAACCTTGACCTTGGCTGTTTTGTAGGGGCATTTTGAGGCATGATTCGTCATGTACTTATCCCCGCACGCCTATTTTCAGTGTGCTTATCATCTCCATGTTAGCTAATTGCTGTCCCAAAATTGCCTTGTTTCCTTTTAGCATCAAAGGAGGGGTAAGTGCAGATTTATAGCAGAGGTTTTCTGAAATCTCTTCCTCTGATGACTGAAACTGTTGGAAAATGGTGAAGGGAGTTGAGAAATGGCTAGAGAATGAGAGAGAATGTTGAAGAGAGAGAAAATTCACACTTCCATCACAAGAAAATGGAAGAAATTAGTTGCTATGAAAGCTGTCTCCATTGATGAAATACCTTGAAGTCCGTCTCAAACAGCTATTACCTATTGGTGTAGTCTCTTTTGGGCATGTCTCTAGCTCTTGGAGGTCTCTTGCTAGCTAGAAAAGGCATGTCCACTATTGTAGTAGAAATGACAGCCTTCTCTTTCTCTCTCTCTCTCTCTCTCTCTCTCAACCTTAAAAACATCTTTTCCACTTGCATGGGTAAGTTTTGCCAAGTGGCAGGCAGCCTTCTAATCCCATTTTCAAATATCATCCACTTTATTAAATTGATTTTCAGAATATTAAATTATAAAAACTAACTCAATAAATATTCTAGTATCTAGAAAAATAATTCCACCAGCCATTAATTAAATTGGCTAGGTCAATTTGTTTCCGAAGTGTCCTTGAGTAATTATTGGCCCTTACATTGGTATTAATAAATTTATTAATGTTGAGTCTCTAATCTTACCACTAACATTAGTGGGCAATAAATTGGTCTAGGCCCAAATTTGACACTAGGCACCACCTAGTATCTATCATGCATAACTTATTACAACATTTGCATTTGGCATCAACTAATATTTTGGTGTCATGGATCTCACACAGTGAAATAAATAACTTGCATGTCACACATGCGAGTCACATTAGTACATTTGATTAACTTTTACTCAAATGCTAAGTAGAGCAATAAAATTTCATGTGGTACCTGGTGTCAGGTTTGGGCCTAGACCAATTTATTGGCCACTAATGTTAGTGGATGATATAAGAGACTAGGTATTAATTAATTAATTAATGTTGGTGTAAGGATCAATAAGACTGAGGCACACTTGGGAGACAAATTGGCCTATCCAATTTAATTATTGGTTGGTGGAATTATTATTTTTGGACACTAGAAAATTCTGAAAATTAATTTAATAAACTGGATAATGATGAAAAAAGTGAATAGAAGGTTGCTAGTTGGCAAAACTTGCCCATGCAACTAGGAAAAACGTTTGTGGGGGACTGGTGGAAGTGTATTTCAACTATTGTGAGAGAGAAGGAGGCTAATAGAGAGCAAGGAGATGTTGTTGATGTGATTTGCAGCCACCAAGGACTAGTCATGTAGTAGGTGATAGTAGTTTGGAGCCCTCAAGGTGCATGTGATAGTAGCCCAAGGTCCTACTGGTGTAGATGATATCATATAGGAGGGGGGAACAATCTTTTTGGTGGTCGTAAGCTATAGATGACAACTTCCATGGCTGTTTGAGTAGGGAATTGATAGTTTTCTAGCCTTTCTTGTGATGAAACTTTGAAATTTTTCTCTTTATAGTATTCTCTCTTATCTTAGAACCATATCTTAAGTTATCTTAGCAAAATCTAGCCATTTGAGTTATTAGAGGTGGTGATATTGAAAAATCTATAGAAATTAGGGTTTGACAGCCACCTTAGGATGTGTGCACTAAATGGAGGGTCTAGGGTTTGAATTCCAACTATTGAAATCAAGGAATTTTAGGGATATCCAAGAGGCAAGCTAGCCAATATCTGATTTGGGGGCGAATTTGTCTTTCAAAGAGCAAGGTAAATTGATTTAAAGGTGTATTGGTTAGTTTTGACAGCAAGAGGCACTTAGATCATCGGAGGAGATTTGAGAATCTTAGTTCTATCCCATCAATTTTGCAATAAAAGCTAAAGAAATACCATAAGGGATGGCAATTTTGGCCAATAGGTTGCCCATTGTCCAAGATTAGAGTCATAGAGGGTGCATTTTTAGTTTATGCGAATTTTATGCTTGTTGTAATTAGTGTTAAATCATGTTATTTTCCACCCTTTCCAAGAAGGAAGGTTCATGTCAAGGCCATACAGAAGGGGGCAACAACCCTTTTGATAGTCCTAAGCTGTAGGTGACAACTTCCATGGCTGTTCGATCAGGGAAGCAACAAATTTTTTAGCCTTTCTTATGATGAAACTTTGAAATCTCTCTCTATTTTATCTTCTCTCATCCTACAGCCATCTCTCACGTTATCTCAGCAAAATCCAACCATTTGAGTGATCATAGGTGGAGATATTGGGAAGTATATGCTGTAAACCCTTATTTATAGCAAAAATTAGAGTTTAACAGCCATGTAGGGATGCGTGCTCAAAATTGAGAGTCTAGGACTTGAATTCCAACAACTAAAATTAATGAATTTTAGGGAGATTGAAGAGGCCAGCCAACCCATATTACCTTTGGGGATTAATTTTTCTTTCAAGGAGTAGGGTGAAAGCCAATCTCCAAGCAAACCAAGGGGCAAATTGGTTTGAAGGCTTGCAGGTTAATATTGATAGCAAGAGGCACTTAAAGAGCAAAGGAGTTTTAGCGAATCTCATTGTATTTCATCCATTTGGAATAAAAGATAAAGAAATACTAAAAGGGACATCAATTTTTGGGTGAATATGCTCTCCATTGTCTAAGACAAGTGGTAAAGTGTACATTTCAATTGATGTTAATTAATGACTTGCTATAATGGTTGATTAATCATATCATTTCCACCCTTTGAAGAAGGAAGGTTGGTTTCAAGGTTTCATTGTTGGGATACCATCAAATCCCTTGAATTGGTGGGCCCAAGATACCTGATTGGAAGTCAGAAACATTGCTCTAGTGCTGAAATTAAATTTAGCTAAGCACTATAGGAAGAACGTCTTTAGATAGTGAGATGGATCAAGCAGGGATGATGAAACCAGCCTTCCTTCCGTGGATGGGTAGTAAGTCCCTGATTACAACTTAATTACAGCAGCAAACAATAAATGCAAATCTGAAAATACAAATTTACCTACTGATCTTGGACAATGCACACCCAATTGGTCCCAAAATTGGCGCCCCTTCCGGTATTTCTTTAGCTTTATTGAAGAAAAAGTTGATTTACAATGGGATTCTCCCAATCCCTTTCGGTATTTCAACTCCCCTTGTTGTCCAAAGTGACCCGCAGGTCTTCAATCTATTTTGCCCCTTGATTCGAAAACTCAATTGGCCTTCACCCGCTTTGATGGAAATGGAAAATTCCCCAAATTCAATTATTTGCTGGTCCCTCCACTTGAATAGGATAAAAATAGCTTCAGCCCTGTTCAATCCAAGTCTTGGAGCTTCTAATTTTTGGCACGATTCTCGAGGCTACTGCTAAACCCTAATTTTGTGCTGCACATTAGGATTTACAACAAAGAAATTTGAAATTTCTCAGCCTCCAAGGGTCCAAACATTGAAATCTTCGGAGCAAGGCTATGAAATGGTTGGGAGATGAGAGGGAAAGCTGTAGAGAGAGAAAATTCAGAGTTTTGTCACGAAGAATGATTGAAAATCAGTTAAGTGCAGCTGCTGCCCTGCCACAACAACATATAGATGCAAAGAACTGAAGAAAATTAGTCATTTACTGTTGCTGCCTTGCCTCAATAGCCTGTAGATGCTTCCTCTTGCTGTTGATTGGTCTTCTTTTGTCCCTGGCTGCCTTAGAAGGTTCTCCAATGGCTGCAAATTAGACTAGTAGCCTCTCCTTTCTCTCTCTTATAGGTTGAATTTATACAAATGCTTCTCTCCAACCTCTAAAGACGTTTTTGAGTCTTATAGGGGCATTTTTGACAAGTGGCAACCTTTCCAAATGGTTTTTCTAGCATTTTTCATAATTAAATATTTATTTTCGGTCTTTAAATATTGAAAATTAATCTACTAATTATTTCGGTTCCTTGAAAAATAATGTGACTGGCCAATTGTTAAATTGGCTAGGCAACTTCCATTTCCGAGTGTCTCTGCGCCATCTTTGACCATTAGATTGACGTTAGGTATCATTAAATGCCACTTTTCTAGTATCACTTATTGATACTTATGGCTAAATGGATGACCTAGGCCAACAACTGGCACCAGATACCACTAAGTACCTGTGTGACATAACTTATAGTAACTTTTGCCTTTGACATCTCGTGATTTCTTCGGATGCATGATCTTGGATAAGGCATGAAGCATGGACAGTTTCATCCGCGGGATACTATCAAATCCCTTGAATTGGTGGGCTTGAGGTAGTTGATTGTAAGTTAGAAGCGTTGCTCTATTGTTGAAATCATATTCAGTTGAGCATTACAGTATCATATTTAGTTGAGCATTACAGTAAGAATGTCTTCAGATAGTGAGATGGGATCAAGCAGGGATGATAGCTCTTAGTTTGAAAATTCACAAAGTGTTGGGGAAAATGCAATGCTTGAAGGCACATAGCATGTATAGCGGTTTAGACCAAAATGTGGATTCTTCGAGGCCTTTAGAAGTTGATGGCCTGCAAGAGGAAGAAGAATTTGATAAACTAGTTTAAAAATCAGCTGAGCATAGTTGCTGAAATCGTCTTCAAGCTCTTTGAGACGGCAAGAAACATCAAAGAAAGAGCCAATACAGCAACATGATGTTCCAAATGTGGGTAGTGAGCATAAGCAAATGAAGCCAGTGGGGCAATTGATGCATATGCAAGGCCAACTTGAAAGTCCCAATCCAATGTTTTCTGGATAGTAGGGTTGCATGCAATAATGGGACAACCCTAGCACTTTGGTGTTGGTACTAGTTTTCATACTATGGTGGATCAAGGATTGCATACGGGAATGTATGGCACAACTCCTTATGATATGTAGCAACCAATGCGTAGTGTGCATGCAAAATGTATCTGGTTATGGCTGGTAATATGGATATGGATAACCCCACGTATAGCAACACTGGCATGGTGTTGGAGCAAAGTAGCAAGTTTGGCAATGCATATATGGAGCCCACTATGTTTTAGACTCATGGTATTAATGCTAGTCATGCAAATGCTTCATTCTGTGTTGGTTATGAAGAAAAATGCAGCCAGTAATGCATGCAATGTATGGAAAAATGTATCTTGGTATAGCTAACAGTATGCAAATTCGTATACGTAGTCACATTGCAATGGTTCAAAGTATGCAAACATGAATGCTTCCTAATGCATTTGGTGCTCTTACCTGTCAGGTATACACGAGGGGCTAGTCAAGTGGATGCAATGTTGCATATTAGTTAAGTTGAAATTGTAGCAATGTGAAAGAATAAAGCATCACCATGCTTAAGAGGGAAAAAGACCTAGAATCTAGCAGAGGTTTTGAGGAAAGTAAAGTTAGAGGTAAAGTTTCCGTTGAAGTTTCAGCATTGTTTCACCTATGGAAGAATGCAATTGGATAGAGGAGGGTGACTTTGTAGATTATCCTTCCTAATGCACTTTACCTTGATATACTTAGTTAGAGCATATTCTAGATTGGACTCTTTTAGGCTCAACAGAGCATAAGAGGTCATGAGTATTGCTTGATGCTCAAGGGGAAGGTTGTATCTTTACTCTTATAGTGATGGATAGCTCGGCTATGTAGTGGATCTCGGATGTAGTTGGTTTGTATCTAGGATACTACATGCTAACAATATTTTTGCCACTAGGATTACTATTCGGTGTACTAGTCACTGCAATTGGTATGCATATGGTATGGTTTGAATCTAGGCTATGAAACTATACATTTTATGAGGTTATTGACATGTATGGAATACGTGAATTGTACATTTTGATGTGACGTACATTTGCAAGGCATGTATGGAATATATAAATGATATGCAATGTATATTTGTAGCTCATGTAAAAGAAGTATCATTGCATAAGTTACATGTGATGTGTAGCTGATGTATGCTTTACATGACTATCATGTGGTACATCATTACTATGAGTTGTTGTTTATGCTTAGTTTATACATTACAATGCCTTGGTTGTTAGAATAGTGTTGGGTTTTGGCATGTGGATACATCCCTTATGGTTTTGATAGTGGTTACGATTTATATGTGTGGATTATAACTGATTTAAGTGACTGGAATTTCACATGTAGAGGGCATGAGCATAGTTAAGCAATAGGTGTATATGTTGTTCGACTACAATGCCAACATGTATTTCCAGTTGTGGCAATGGATTCTTTGGCACATTGCAATGCAATCGAGGGTGATTGCAAGGATCTCAAGAGGATGGTCTGCCACCATGAGGACATGAAATTTTATTGCTCTACTTAGCAAAGTTAATCAAATGTGCTAATGTGACTTGCATATGTGAGGTGCAAGTTAATTATTTCTTAGTGTGGGACCCAGGTCCTTGAGATATCAATTGGTGCCAAAGACAAAGTTGTAATAAGTTATGCTTGACAGATTTAGGTCTCGACCAATTTATTGGTTACTAATGTTAGTAGTGATATTAGAGACTAGGTATTGATTAATTAATTAATGCTAGTCTAAGGGTCAATAAGTGCTCAAGGACACTTGGGAGACAAATTACCCTAGCCAATTTAATTATTGATTGGTGGAATTATTTAAATTAATTTTTAGAATTAATATTCTAAAACTTAATTTAATAAGTTGGATAATGACGGAAAAAAGGGATTAGAAGGTTGCCAGTTGGCAAAACTTGCCCATGCATGTGGGAAAAACATTTATGGGGGCTGGTGGAAGTCTATTCCAACCATTGTGAGAGAGGAGGAGGCTATTAGAGAGTGAGGAGATGCTGTCGATGTGATTTGCAGCCACCAAGGATCAGTCCCATAGCAGGTGACAGTAGTTTGAAGCACTCCAAGTGCAGTTGATAGCAGCCCAAGGTTCTTTTGGTGTAGGTGATAGCATATAGGAGGGTGCAACAATCTTTCCGGTGGTCCTAAGCTATAGATGACAACTTCCATGGCTGTTTGAGTAGGGAATCATAGTTTTCCAGCCTTTCTCGCGATGAGACTTTGGAATTTCTCTCTCATATTACAGTCATCTATTAAGTTATCTCAACAAAATCCAGCTATTTGAGTCATTAGATATTGAAAAATCTATGTTGTAAATCCTAATTTACAGTAGAAATTAGTGTTTGATAGTCACCTTAGGATTTGTGCTCAAAATGAAGGGCCTAGGACTTGAATTCTAAGCAACTGAAATTAAAGAATTTCAAGGAGATTGAAGAGGCTAGCGACCCCATATTAGATTTGGGGCTTAATTTGTCTTCAAGGAGTAACGTGAAGGTCTATAATCCCCAAGCAAACCAAGGGGAAAATTGGTTTGAAGGCTTGCTAGTTAGTTTTGACGGCAAGAGGCACGTGGAGAGCAAAGGGGATTCATGGAATCTTATTGTATTCCATCCATTTACAATAGAAGATAAAGAAATACCGAAGGGGCACCGATTTTGGGGCTAACAGGTTGTCCATTGTTCAAGATTCAAGTGGTAAAGTGTGTATCTCAATATATGTGATTTAATTATTTGTTGTAATTGTTGATTAATTGGTCATTACCACCCTTCCGAAGAAGAAAGGATGGTTTCAACATACATTGCATGCATTAATAGCTGCATCTTTTCTCTTGTAGGCATTGGTAGCTGTATTTTTTCTCTTGATCAGCACTATATGGAGAATTTATATGACTAGCATTAATATCATGAGTTTGAAATACAATGGGCTACATATATACATTACCAAACTTGCCACTTTGTGTGCTAGCATCATGCCAACATTGCTATACATTAGGTTATGAGTATTACTAGCAATACCTGGACTCATTAGTCCTTGCACACCATGCATTGGTTGGTGCATACCATAAGGAGTTGTACCATACATCTTTGTATGTGGTCCCTAATCCAACATAGTATGGAAACTAGTGCAGTGCCACCACTAAAGTATCTTGACTGCCCCATCATTGCATGCATGCCCTGCTATCCAAAAAGCATTGGATTGGCACTTCCAAGTTGGTCTTGCATATGCATCAATCGCTCCATTGGCATCATTTGCTTATGTTCACTACCCACATTGGAAACATCATGTTGCTATATTGGCTCTTCCTTTGGTGCTTCTTGTTGACTTAAAGATCTTGAAGATGATTTTCTCTTCTTGCCTTTGTTGCCCTTCTTTAAGGGGTTCAAAAAGTGCATGACTTGAGGATCATTTGCTAATTCCACAAATCTTTCAGCAGCTATGTTCGTCTGATTTTTAAATTGGTCATCGAATTCCTCTCCCTCTTGCAAGCCATTAGTGAAACTAGCCTTCCTTCTTGGAAAGTGTTGTAATTTTCTGATTAAGCACTTAATTACAACAATCAACAAATGAACATAACTTAAAATATGCAAACTACCTTAATAATCTTGGACATTGTTGGCCCCAAAATTGGCGCCCCTTTTGATATTTCTTTAACTTAATTGCTAATGGAATGAGTACAAGTTGAGATTTACAATCTCCTTTGCTGTTTCAAAAGCCTCTTTGTTGTAGCAACAATTAGCATCAACTCGAGCTAATTTCCCTTTGATTTTTCACCCATGACTTGCACGAATGGAATCTCCAACTGGCCAAATGCTGCCCCAAATTACAATGACTGGGTTGGCAATTGAACTCTCTGACAATTATACAACTTTTAGGTGCTGAATTTAGTATATAATGCCTTCACCAATTGGTATGGGTCTTGAGGTGGCTGTCAAACCCTAATTTTTGTAGAAATTTAGTATGCTCAAAATGGCTGAGAAATGTTGAGATCTCTTGAGAATGGCTTGGAGAAGGTGAGAGAAAGCCAAGATGGGAGAGAAATTTGATTCTCTT
This sequence comes from Lygodium microphyllum, assembly GCF_053477565.2. NCBI lineage: Eukaryota > Viridiplantae > Streptophyta > Polypodiopsida > Schizaeales > Lygodiaceae > Lygodium > Lygodium microphyllum. Next base: position 121,728,959 of record NC_141146.1, read on the forward strand.
CGTGAGAAAACCCTGGTTGTTGCCCGCTCTAGTGTGCATTTAGTGCAGTCACCTACTGGTAGACACCTCCAAAATGTTATCTAATGAGCAATGCTGTTGCTAGCCCTTGGAAGGTGACTCCTTGCCGTCCTGTGACTGCTGAGGCCCGTAGATGGCTATCTTCTGCAGCAAATTGTTGTTCTGTGATTAGAAAAGGGATCATGAGCTTTCTCTCTCCTTCTCTCAAGCTGTAAACTAATTGAATGGTTGAGACCCAATCCCCAAAAACGTTTCCTCAATTTGCATGGGCATTTTTGCCAAGTGGTAGGCTTCTAAACCCATTTTTCAGTATATCCAGCCATTTAATTAATTTTTAGAATTCAATAATATTGAAATTTAATTTCAGCCCTTTTGACTCTACCCGAAATTAAATGTGTCGAGCCATAATTAAATTGACTAGGCTTTTTGCAACTTGGAGTGGTCCCTAACCTCTATTGACCCTTAGACTGGCATTAATTAATTAATACTAGTTCCTAGTATCACCATCGACACTTATTGGCCAAATAACTATCCTAGGTTCAAAACTGATACCAATTGACCCCCAAAGTCTAGTAAGTATAACTTATCACAACTTTTGCCTTTGACACCCATTGCATCCTCGGTATCCTTGGCCTGTTACCATAAAATAATTGTCATGTGCATCACATGTGCTTAAACAACCTTGCACATTTGATTAATAAAATAACTTAATCAAATGTTATCAGCAAGGTTAAAGCATCTTAAAATTTTATGTCCTCACGACAGACCTCCCCCTTGAAATCTCTGCAATCATCCTCGATTGTTTTGCATTGTGTCAAAGGAAAAGCGTGTTGCACTGGGATTTCCATAAGGCATCATAGTCAGAGCATTGCGCAGTGTTGTCAACCACATCACATGCCATAAACTTGTTGAAAATTTCCACCCTCCTATATTTCTTATAAATAACCTTTGTTTCTATCTTTATACGACCTATCACTCTCAAATTTACAACCATGTGACCAGTATATACATAACAGTGAAAATCAATCCAGAATTGTTGTTAGAAACTCATTAGATGCATCCATAAATCATGTTTCTTAATTGTTTTGACTATCAACCATAGAAAAGCATCAATTTAGCATAAACCATGGCTGAAACTATCAATAGCATTCACTAACATGCTATTGTCCATGGAACTAGCTGTAAATCATTGAAAAATGAGCATAATTTGATCACTCGCTGATTTGAGAACTGATCACAAACTGTTGCAAATGTGACACCAAAATGGTCACTAACTCATTGCAAAAACTGACCAGCAATCAATGCAAAATTGATCTCAAAAGTGACCATAAACAATTCTCAAATTGATAAAAAACTGAGCTGAAAGAGATCAGAATTTTTGTCTCAACAAAATTGAGGCGAAATTCATACCAAATTGATCATACGTTTGTGCAAAAGTATAGTTTTAGTGCACGGGTGAAACTCATACTCATTTGCATACATTTAATAGTGACTAGTATGTTAAGTAGTGACCTCATGGCAAAGATACTATCAACACAGTACCTTGGATGCATGCTGAATACATCTAAGATCCACCATATACGAGAGCTATCAACAATTGGCAGAGTGGAATTGCTTCCTCCCCCTTGAGCATGAAGTAATACTCTACACCCTTGCTCTACTGAACCTAACTGAGCCCAACTAAAGTTGGCTCTAATTGAAAGGCATCTGGGTAAAGTTGCAACAACTGAGGATGGTCTACCAAGTCATCCTCTTTCGATCCATTTGGTATCCATTGTTGAATAATTCTAAAATTTCACCAAGTATCTCCTGGAAACTTTACCTTTGATCTTTCTTTCCTTATGTATCAAAATTTGCTCAGGTACCAAAATCTCATCCAGCTCCTCAATCTTAGGCTGAATTTCAGCAGATATATCCTTTGGCACATCAACATGAAAAGGCCAAATTGACATGAAAGGCATTGTGTATCCGCCAATGTGGGGATAGTTTTAGCCGATTTGCCACATCGTTGATATTTTCCAACACTTGGAAGAGCCCATACTATCTCATGCTCAACTTCGGATACAATCTTTCTCTTCTTTTTATCTTTTTTAGCCTTGCCTTTCCAAAATGCAGCAATACATAATCGCCCTCTACAAACTACAAAGTACGTCTGTGATGATCAGCTGTCCTCTTTTGCTTTTATTGTGATATTTGAAGTGCATACTTTATCTTTGCATAGGTTGCATCTAAGTTTTCGAAATAACGGTCAACCTCAAAGATCTCATCCTTAGTTTGCAAGATAGGTGGTACTTTCTTGCCACCCTTAACCCCCTCAAACGGAGCTTTGCCAATGGAACTATGCACTCTGTTGTTGTAAGCAAACTCAACTAAGAGCAAATAGTGCTCCCACTGTGTCTTGTGGTCTGAAACATAGCACCTCAAAAGATCTAACACTGTGGAATTTGCTTCCTCAGATTGACCATCTATTTGTAGGTGGAAGGATGATGAGAATTTCAATGTGGTATCTATATTCTCAAACAACCCTTTCCAAAATAAACAGGTCATTCGAGAATCTTGATCATTAACAATTGACTCTAGCATACCATGATACTTAAAGATGTTGTTGCAAAAACAATTGTGTCATATGATCGGCCTTATTTTGTTCTTCACCATAATGAAATGGGCTTGTTTGCTAAATCTGCAAATGATAGTTCATATCCCATCATTTCTTGTAGGTGTCCTAGGAAGCTAAAAAATAAAGTCCATTGCAATACCCTGCCAAGGCCAATCTGAAATAGGCAAGGGCTGTAATAAACCCGGTATCTTTTTCCTATCATACTTTACCTTTTGACATACGATACATGTCTTGATAAGTGTTCGACATCATGCCTCAAAGTTGGCCAATAAAATAAATGCCTTATTGCCTTGACCGTGGCATCAATACCTTTGTATCCTGCATATAGAGGAGCATGACTTTGAGCGATAACTCTGGGCTTTAACTGCTTTGTGACACATAGTTGTCCATGCATTATGAGAAATCCATGTCTTAGCACAAAGTGCTCATGCCTTTGGCCATTGCAAAGTTGATCAGAAACATTAGCAAAGTTCGAATTAGCAGTATATTGCTCTTTCATGACATCCAACTTAGTGTGATAAACCATGCTAACATCTGAAATTTGTGGCTTACGTGATAGTGCATCAGCCACAACATTCTTTTTACCATCAATACGTACAATTTGAAAATGAAACGTAGAGAGAAAACTTGCATGCCTCATATGCTTCTCTGATAACTTTGTCTACATCAAAAAGAACCTCAAAGTTTGAGAAAGTACCTCAAAGTTTGATGGTTTGTCTGCACTATAAAATCAGTCCCCAACAAATAATGTTTCCACATAGACAGTGCATGAATTACAACCAATAGCTCTTTCTCATAGACTTGCCAATTCTTTTCTGCACCGTGGAGAATTTGGCTCTCATAAGCCAGAACTCGGGCCATCCTACATAAGAACAACCCGAATGCTTTTACCAGTGTCAACTAGAATGACTTTCTTAGATTGGGCAACTCAAGCACAAGATCCATAGCCATCTTTTCCTTCAACTTTTCAAATGCTGAAATTTCCATTGCTGTCCATCTAAATGACACATCCTTCTTATACAAAGCATGGAATGAACATACTTCTTGTAGTACATACTTCCTGTAGTAAGAACATACTTCAGCAAACCCTTGTACATACTTGTTGTCGTAAGAACATAAACCCAAGAAGTTGGGGATCTCATGCACATTTCTCAAAGGTGGCCATGATCTTATTGTCTCAACCTTTGCAAGGCCCATGCAAATATTATCAATTGATACAATATGCCCCATAAAGTGGATTTCATGCAAGAAGAATTCACTTTTCTTGTCATTGATAACCAGCCTTTGCTCACGCATTTCATTGGACACAATGTCCAAGTATTTCCTATGCTTTGCCTCAATCATGTAATCAAAGAAAGTGTCCACAAATCCTTTATGTGGCCTGAAAATGTGATCCATCATCTAATTAAAAGTAATAGGAGCATTCGTAAGTCCAAAAGTTATAACAAGAAACTTATACAATCCAAAAGATGTCTTGAATGCTGTCTTAGGCACATCCTCTGGTGTAATGCGTATCTGATGATACCCACTTTTCAAATCTATACGACTGAATATGACTGCCCCTTGCAATCTATCCATAACATCATCGATTGGAGAAATCGGAAAGCGATTTTTTATCATGATTTTGGTTAAGAGCATAATAGTCAATGCACATATGCCATTAATTATCCTGTTTCTTTACCAAAAGCACTGGAGAACAAAAAGGAGACGAGCTGGGCTAAATTAGTCATTTTTCTAACAGCTCATTCACCTAACTCACAAATTCTCTTATTGGGTTGCACTGACTCTGTAGGGTGGCTTATTAGGTGGGCTACTTCTAGGGATAAGATCTATGCCATAATCTTTTGGCCTTTCAGGTGGTAGCTTCCTTGGAAGTGATTGAGAGAAGCAATCAACATACATTTTTAGAAATGACGTGCGATTCTTCTCTAACTTAGACATGTTCCCAACATTCTCACTATTGTCTTTATCCTTTGTAAAAACCAAGCACATTGAAAGATGTTTTTTCATCACTTTAGAAATGGCAACTGTAGATAAAACAGGGACAAATTCACCTTTCAACTTTACATCAAGTGCGAGTGCATTTTCCTTATGTTGAATAGTGATTTTTTTTGCACAAGAATGATCACTGCATGCATACGGTGACACCATGGTATAGCAAGCAATACATCACAACCCTCATATGGAGCAATGAAGAACTCTTCACTGTCCACATATCCCTGTATATGCAATCGAAGCTTTCCAATGAGTGGTGTGACGGGATTTGCATGGCGTTTACATACCATTCCAACTTCTCCCATGGGGTCCCATCTCATCCTCTTTGATGCCTAGATGGGTGCCATGTCTAAAGAGATGAAGTTGGCTCGTGCACCATTATCAAAGAAAATCAATGCATGTTGACCCTTAATTTTGTCCTATGCTCTACACAACTCAGTAGCATCATCATTGGGCTAATCATTGACAACATCGAGTACCAATCCCACTGATGTTTTGGGCTTCTTTCCTTTAGGATCTCCCCGATTTTTTGATTTTCCAGCTTGCTGCCTATTGCAATAGTGCCTTGCAATGTGACCTTCCTGTTCACAAATAAAACATTTATTTGCAGTCATCAGTTCCCTATGTTGTGCCAATGTTTTTGAGCCCTTTTTTTATTGCTTTGACCTCCTTACAGGCTGATTTTTAGATTTTCCCCTTTTCTTGGCCTTAAACAACTTTTTGTTGGGCTTCTTCCCATTCTCTAGGAAGCTCGACTCCTTTTCACGCAATAAAGTATCGGCAGTAGTTTCTATGAACTGAGTCATGCTAGACACCGTGGATTTAATGCCAAAATCCTTGATTCTTTTGGACAGTCCACAAACATATTTTTTCACTTGCTCATGAAGGGATAGGGGGTGATAAGAAGTAATTAGGGGTGATAAGAAGTAATAGACAGCAATGCATTCCAAGACTTCTTATTATATTGCTCTAAATTCTTGCATTTCTAGCTTATTCCAAGTTGTCATCATGTCCATCTCAAAGGTACTTGGTTGTCAACCGATTCGATGTAAACATTTGCTTGAATTGTATCCATGTTGTAGGTGCTCTACCTTGCATAAGAAGAGTGGACCACCATTGCAATGCATTCCCTTTCAAAAAAGTGGTTGTCTTTCAAATCTCGAGGATTCGGTGAAGTTTCCCCCTGAATAGGTTGCATCAAATTGCTGAATAAAAGTCAAAGCTTTCAGCCTATCTCATGCACTGCTAAAGGACTCAAAATCTTCATTGCTTTTCCACTCTCATCATCTTCTCATAATGCAGAAATAAATTGACAGGCTTCAACTCTGTGAGTATTCTTCTACGTCTCCTATTTTTTTCAACCCCTTCTCTTCCTTCTACTCCTCTCCTTGAATCTCCCTTCACCCTGCTGTCTCTTACCCCTGCGATAGACTTTCAACCCCAAACACTCTGACAGTGGTGAACCCGACGTGAAAGTCGCCAACAGGAGGTGTGTAAAGATGGGGGATTCTGTTGGTTCAAGTGGTGGTGATGCTTTGCAATAGATGATTGCTTTGTTGCCGCAACAACAACCGTAGTAGTTGTTATTACAACATTAGATGCAAACTCGACAGGAAGCAGAAATAATTGATTTCTTAGTTGTGAATGCATTGCAAGCAGTGGGATAAGAATTGAAGTAGTTTAAGGGTCAAAATGTTTCAGCCTTCATCCGGTTGTATGAAGAAAAGTTGTTTCATGGGGTACCACAGTATGCATGGAGTTGGTATTTCTCTCTTTTGGCCATGCATGCTTTGCATGATCGGATTGATGAGTTACATAGAAGGGATGCTGATTGGGTAGCTTTTAAGAAAGCTTTGAGAGAAGAGTTTTTCTTGGAAGATGCAGGATTGGTAACTAAAAAGACATTTATAGATTGGATTGAAAAGCCCAATAAAGGGTTGGCTACTATAGCTTTGCTCTCTGAATTTGAAAGTCAATATGCGCAGAGTTGGATGTCTGTTAGGACTTGAACTTCACCATATATTTAGTACTATTTTATACCTTAGTATTAGTATACATATAGTCTTTTGGATCAACATATGTAAAACAACCTTTATCTTTCATATGATGTTTCACCTAAAAGTTAGGGCGCAAGTTAAAAACATCAAGCAATTGTATTTGAATAGTTGCTTATTAATCAAGAATGGAATACGATTGAGTACAATGCCTAGAACTGGCGGCTGATGTTTTGATTCTATTATCTTCTAATTGTCTCTTGAATGTTATTGTGATTCTCTTCCAAATTGTTCAATCGATGAGGGTTATGGAAAGAGGAAACAACCTAGTATTTGATGGTCAACAATTCTTTGTTGCTGAGTACAATATATGCTTTGGGTTTGAATATATTGCCTAAACATTATGAAGTGTTGATGGCTGTTAATCCATTTAGGAGGTTCTTTGTTGTATTGTGATGATCTCTTAGGTAGAACATTGTGTTTGAATTGTTATGGTATTTTAAGAGGGCATAACACTTTGGCGATCCCTTACAATTTTAGGAAAATAATTTCTTGACTCAGGGGCAGGTCTGGAACCAATTCTCGAGAGATTTGTATGACATGAAGGCTGATGGCATTGATTATATATTAGGTGCCTTGTATGGGCAGTATTTATGTCAAGCAATTATCCTTATCATTCAAACCCTATTCTTACCACGAGGAAATCACGAGAATTAAGGGAGATGTTGGAAAGGCAATAGCAACACAAAATTTTTCTTGTTGATGCAGAGGTTGTTGCAGCATTGGGCAGGCTAGATGATGAACAGGCTGTACTTGATAGTTGGGGTGATCAGGATTTGGGTCCCTTTGGGGGTACAACAACCATTTATAATTCTCTTGCTGGTTCTAAAAAATCTTTTCCAATCTCTCCGACTCCTAAAGGTTCACCTAATGTTTCCAAAGATGAGGAACAGCCATACCCAAATACATTGGGCCTTGCATACCATGCATTGGTTGTTGCATACCATAGGGATTTGTGCCATACATTTCTATATGCGGTCGCCGTCCAACCATAGCATGAAAAATTGTTCTTCCACCAAAGTATCCTGGCTGCCCTATCATTGCATGCATGCCTGACTGTCCAAAATCCGTTGGATTGGCACTTTCATGATGGCCTTGCATTTGCATTTTTTGCTGCGTAGGTACCAACTTTTTTACTTCATTAGTATCTTTGGGAGCTTCAAGTGAAGGTTTTGGCATTTCCTTTGATGCACCTTATTGTCATGAAGGTGTAGAAGATGACTTCTTCTTTTTGCCCTTGCTGTCTTTCTTCGGAGCATTGAAAAATTGGATAAATTGAGGATCCTTTGTGTACCAATTTAGCAAAGATTTTTGGTGCTATTCTCATCCGATTCTTGAACTGGTCATAAAATTCATTTTCACTTTGCTGGTCATCAGCCACATTATGCCTTGAAGGCCCTGTATCTTGCCCAAGAGTAACATTTTCATCTTGTTGTCCATGGTTTGGGCCTTGTCCAAGGTCACACATTGCATTTTCTTTATTCCCATGTGAATGTTCATATTGAGAGGCATCATCACTGCTTGATTGCATCTCACTGTATGAAGACATATTGCTGTAATTTCTCAGCTGAGAGCAAAATTCAGCACTAGCACAAAGCTTTGGCTTGTAATCAGGTATCTTGGGCCCACCAAATCAAGGGATTGAGTGGTGTCCCGACAACGGAACCATGAAACTGGCTTTTTTTCTTGGAAAGGGTGGTAATTTTCTAATTAAGCACTTAATTACTGCAATCAGCAAATGAACATAACTTAAAATACAAAAATTACCTCAATAATCTTGGACATTGGACACCCCATTGGCCTCAAAATTGGCTCCTCTTTCAGTATTTCTTTAACTTGATGCTAATGGAATGACTATAAGTTGAGATTTACAATCTCCTTTGCTGTTCCAAAAGCCTCTTTGCTATAGCAACAATTAGCAAATCAATTTGGGCCAATTGCCCCTTGATTTTTCACTTTGACTTGCTCGAATGGAACCTCCAACTAGCCAAATACTGCCCCAAATTACAATGAATGGGCTAGCATTTGAATTCCTTGACAATTACACAAATTTCAAGTGCTGAATTAAATATAGAATGCCCTCACCAATTGGCACGAGTCTCGAAGTGGCTGTCAAACCCTAAATTCTGCAAAAATTTAGGGTTTACGGCAGAGATCTTTCTGTTGTCTTTCTCAGTTTGCATGGGCATTTTTGCCAAGTGGTAGCCTTCTAAACCCATTTTTTAGCATTATCTAGCCATTTAATTAAATTTCAAAATTAAATAATCTCGAAAATTCATTTCAATCATTTTGATCCTACCCAAAATTAAATGTGTCCATCCATTATTAAATTGGCTAGGCCATTTGCAACTTGGAGTGGTCCCCAACCTCTATTGACCCTTAGACTGGCATTGATTAATTAATGCTAGTCTCTAGCAGGCATAACTTATCACAACTTTTACCTTTGAGACCCATTGTATCCTTGGCGTCCTTGGCTTGTTACCATGAAATAACTACCATGTGCATCACATGTGCTTTAAAAATCTTTCACATTTGATTAATAACCTAATTAAAATATTATCAACAAGATTAAAGCATCTCAAAATTTCATGTCCTCATGACAATTAGCTTCTAGAGGCCTAGAAGCATCCACATTCTGGTCTAAGCCAACATTATTAGCCTGCTATGCTTGCTGCATGCCTTGTCCAAGATCAAGCATTGCATTTTCCCCAACAGTTCATGAATTTTCAGATTGAGAGACATCATCTTTGCTTAATCCCATCTCACTATCTGAAGACATTCTTGTTGTAATGCTTAGCCGAATACAATTTCAACACTAGAGCAAAGCTTCTGACATTTATTAGGTGCCTTAAGCCTACTAATTCAAGGGAGTTGATGGAATCATGGTAATGGAATCTTGAAACGAGTCTTCCTCCTTAGATAGGGTGGGTGGTAATAACTTGATTAATTAACAATTACAATAAGCATTTTACTCATATAAATTGAAATGTACACTTTACCACTTTAATCTTGGACAATGGACAGCTTGTTAGCCCCAAAACTGGCGCCTCTTGTGGTATCTCTTTAGCTTTTATTGCAAATTGTTGGAATAGAACTGAGATAGTTTGATCTCCTCGGCTAATCCAAGTGCCTCTTGCTGTCAAAACTGACTAGCAAGTCTTTAAACCGAATTGCCCCTTGGTGTGCTTGGATATTGGCCTTTACCTTACTCCTTGAAAGACAAATTCATCCCCAAATATGATATTGACTGGTTGGCCTCTTGAATCTCCTTGAAATTCCTCAATTTTAGTACTAGAATTTAAGTCCTAGGCCCTCATGAGTACATCTCGTGGCTAGCTACTTCATCCAATATGGTATCCAAGTAAGGGATAGGGAAGGGATCCGGGATTGTGGCTGCATTAAGTTTCCAATAATCCACACATATCCACAACTTCTTGTTCTTCTTTTGAACAATGACGATTGAGGAGATCCAATCTATGCAATCTATTGGGACAATGAAACCTACTCTTAGTAGTCGATTCAACTCCTCTTTGACTTGTTTAGCCATGTGAGGGTTCGTTTTGTAGCGTTGCATCTAAACTAGAGCAACATTCAATTTTAGAGGAATCTAGTATTAAAAGAATCTAGGATCCAACCCTTTCATCTATTTCTCTGACAACTCAAAATTGCTAGAAAATGGCGAGAAGAGTTGAGAAACAGTTGGAGAATGAGAGAAAATGCTGAAAAAAGAGAAAATTCACACTTCTATTGCAAGAAAATGGAAGAAATCAGCTGCTGCCTTGTTTGGACAGCCATGAAGGCTGTCTCCATTGATGTGCTCGAATATGATGTTGCTTGGCTCAAACAACCCTCAAATTGTTGTCACCTAGCGCTATATGGTCTTTTTTGTACACGTCTCCAGCCCTTGGAGGACTCCTGCCGGCTAGAAATGGCCTGTCCACTATTGTAGCAGCAATGGCAGCCTTCTCTCTCTGTCTCTCTCAGCTTGTACAAGGCTGAAATGACCCCCCCTCCCCCCCCTCTCTCTCTCTCTCTCTCTCTCTCTCTGCTGCAAAAACGTCTTTCCCACTTGCATGGCAAGTTTTGCCAAGTTGTAGCTTTCTAATCCCATTTTCGAGCATTATCCATCTTATTAAATTAATTTTCAGAATATTAATTTTAGTCTAGTTGGGGGAGGTTGTAGGTGTCCCTTGCTATTTTAAGATTTACGAATCATGAAATTTCTACCTTGAGTGGAAGCGGGAACTTGCTATGATCTACAACTTTTCATGTACGACCAAGGTTCACAATGGTAGAACTTCTTTGTGGAAGGAGCTGGGTGATGATAAGGGGAATGCCCTAGTTGTTGAGGATGATGTAGAGCTACTTGTTGAATGAGAGGAGTTATTGTGTTGTTGTTGAGGAAAATTTGTTGGGCTTTGGAACTTGTCAACTTGGGCGGTAGGTGTAACTAGCCTTCCTTCCATGGATGGGTGGTAAATCCCTGACTACAACCTAATTTCAGCAGCAAACAATTAATGCAAATCTGAAAATACAAATTTACCTTCTGATCTTGGACAATGCACACCCAATTGGCCCCAAAATTGGCGCCCCTTTCAGTATTTCTTTAGCTTTATTGAAGAAGAAGTTGATTTACAATGGGATTCTCCCGATCCCCTTTGTAATCCAAACTCCCCTTGCTATCCAAAGTGACCAACAAGTCTTCAATCTATTTTGCCCCTTGATTCGGACACTTAATTGGTGTTCACCCACTTCATAGACGATGGAAATGCCCCAAATTCAATGGTTGGCTAGTCCTCCACCTAAATTTAGCTGAAATTTACCTTCAGCCTTGAAAAATCCAAGTCTTGGAGCTTTCAATTTTTGGCACACTTCTCGAGGCTATTGCTAAACCCTAATTTTTGCTGTAAAATAGGGTTTACAGGAGAGAAATTTGCAATTTCTTAACCTCCAAGGGTCCAAATGCTGAGATCTTCAGAGCGAGGCTGTAAAATGGCTAGGAGATGAGAGAAAAAGCTGTAGAGAGAGAAAATTCAGACTTTCTTCGCGAAAAACTAAAGAAAATCTGTCATTTACTGCTGCCGCGTTGTCTCAACAGCTTGTAGATGCAAAGAATTGAAGAAAATCAGTCATTTATTGCTGTTGCCCTGTCTCAACAGCGTGTAGATACTGTCACCTATTGTTGATTGGTCTTCCCCCGCGAATGATTGCCTCAAAAGGTCCTCCAATGGTTGCAAATAAGACTAGTAATATCTTCTCTCTCTCTCTCTCTTATAGACTGAATCCACGAAAAATGTCTCTCTCTAGTCTCTAAAGACGTTTTTCAGTCTTGCATGGGCATTTTTGACAAGCGGCAGCCTTCCCAAATTGTTTTCCTAGCATTAGGTATAATTAAATATTAATTTTCAGTCTTTAAATACTAAAAATTAGTCTAATAATTATTTCGATGCCCAAAACAATAATCTGACTAGTCAATAATTAAATTGGCTAGGCAACTTCCATGCCGGAGTGGCTCTGCGCCATCTTTGACCATCAGATTGGTTTTAGGTACCATTAAACTTTACTTCTCTAGTGTCACCAATTGACACTTATGGCCAAATGAATGACCTAGGCCAACAATTGGCACCACATATCACCAAGTACTTGTGCAAGATAACTTATAGTAACTTTTACCTTTGACATCCCATGATTTTCTCGGATCTCAGGCTCGTAAATTTACTCTAATCCCAGTTACACCTCACATGTGCAACATTTACTTGACCATGTGATTAAAAATTAATCCACATGTTAAGTGAGGTTTCAAAAATACATGTCCTCATGATTGTAGGTATTGAGTTAAAGTCCCTTCATCTTTGTGTAAAGTTATACGGGTGTGAAATCACCCTTATTTATACCCTAACATGTAAATACATTTTATTCTTTGTGTACCGTAACAATTTGGGACACTCATCTTGGAATTCTCTCTCTCTCACACACTAAACACTGCTGCTCCAGTCGTGACTCGCACTCTCATTGCTGCTCCAGTCGTGACTCGCACTCTCATTGCGCACCCATCCCTTCAAACTGGTATTAGAGCTCTGGCTAAAGTGTGCGTGCTTCTTGAAGTCTGTGCATGTCATGTTCAACTTGTTTGCACGAAGAAACGGTAGCTTCAGGCACATGTGTGTATTGGATAGATAGGCGACAGGTTAAAAACCCTAAATCTGTGCAGGTGAAAGTTTCCAAGTTGCAGGCGATTGTTCCAAGGTCAGCGTGGACCAGGTGGCAGCTCATGGCAGCTAGCGGCAGTCAGTTTGGACTAGCAAGACCTAGCCGACAGCTCGTTTGACTCTTGACAGTCAGCGGGACTTAGGTGGCAACTCGCAACGACTTTTTTGTGTGACTTGGCACACTTACACGGGTCCCCTGGTTCACGCGTGGAAGCACAGTTAAGAAATTTTCAGAAATTTCATGGCTAAAATTTGGGGCTTTTCCTAGATTGGATGCTTTTCATCCATAACCGTGATGTTTGATTTGGAAATTGCAAAAATAGTGCATATCGGCTTTGAAAATTTTGGGGCTTTTCATATATCAGTGAAATTTATTAGCTGAGCTAAATTTATTGACATTGGTACACATTTGAACATGAGAAAATGGTGCTTTTGCAAAATTTTGTGAAATTTTGCTAAATTTGCTCGTCTTATGTTCTTGAGAACACGCATTAATGCAATTGGGGCCAATTGGTCAATGAAATTTTGGGGCCTTTGCTAAAATTTGTGGATTTTGGCCAAATTGATGTGTGTAATGCATTTTGGGGACATTGCTGAAGCAATCTTGGTGTTGTAAGCAGTGAAATTTGAGTCTTTTATCTCCCACTTGTGAGATTTTGGAGTAATTGCAGAGAATTCTTGGGTATTTTTTGTGTATCAAGAGTTGATTTGAACAAATATATATGCAATATACATGTCGGGTAGCTCCTATTGAGTTGTTGTATTGCTGAATATTCATGGTGCGTTAGACTTAGAGATCATTTGCATATCTGGTATTGTTGCAGATGTATTTTTGGTTACATTGCTGAAGTGGGAGTCACCTAGCAATGATGTATGCATGTAATGTATGCTGAAATTTCAGTTATATTGCTGAAATTCATTTCCTCTAGTGCTACACTTGTATTTGGGCACTGGCTGTAATACAGTGACACTAAATCTTGCTCTTATTTCCTGAAATTTTGGGCTGAAATTAGCTGAATATTCAGCCTGTTGTTTGCTGTCATAAATTACAGCATTGGTACTTGGCACTTAGCTGACTAATGGCCACTAATGCTTCTAGCAGCAGTGACATTAAATCCCTTCTTGAACTCAAGAGGTTTGGAAACATAGGAGGCAAGGCATTTTGTTTCTCAAAGAGTGTGATGGTACCTCTTGGAAACTAAGCCTATAGCTATGGCAGATGAGGATTGGGGTAGACTCAACAAGAAGGCCATTACATATATTAAAATGGTTGTATTTGATGATGTACTTACAAACATTAAGCGTCTTGATAGAGCTTATGCTGTATGGAAAAAGTTAATGGATACTTATGAAAATACAACTCTAGTAAATCAAGTGCATGCCATACGCAAGCTTGTGAACATGGAGTTGGAGGAGTGTAAGCCGGCATCTCTTGTTGATGACTTTACTTGATAGGTGGGAGGCTTTGGTTGTTTTACTTAGCAACAACATTGCTTTAACCTTTGATGGTGTTAGACGCTCTATCCTCAATGAGGAGATCAGAAGAAAGTCTAGTGGAGAAAGTAGTGGCTCAGCCTATCATCTTAGAGGTAGGTCAGAGAAGAGGGGTAATGCAACAAATAAAGGAGAAAGTAGAAGTAAAAGCAAGGGCAAACAACAGGATGTTACTTGCTATCAGTGTGGACGTAAATGGCATAAAAAGCCTGAGTGCTGGTATTACAAGAAAGAGTAAGAAAGAAAGAAACAGGAAGGAAAGAAAAAGAAGGATGATGACATATCTCCCTTAAAAGAAGTTGCAAAGGCAAAAGTTGCATGTAGTGTGGTCATTGAAGAGCTCTTTGATACTGGAGAGATGCTTATTGCAGCCTCATGCAATGTAGATACTACAGCAACAACAGGTGATATGCACATCACCGAAAAGGAGGTAATTGATGCCTTACTTTCAGCCCATGATGGGCTGTCCCAATCTTGGATAGCAGACAACGATGTCTCTTTTCATGTTACTCCTTCTTTGGAGTCATTTTTTGAATACACTACAGGTTGCATAGGCAAGGTTTACTTGGGCAACAACTATGCATGTGAGATAGAGGGTGTAGATACCATTCACTTGGTCCTTGAAAATGGCCAAGAGATAATTCTACAAGATGTTAAATATGTACTTGGTATAAAGAAAAGTCTATTGCTAGTTGGGTAGCTTGACTCAAGAGGGTATTTTACTACCTTTGGTGGTGGATCTTGGAAGGTCCACAAGGACTCCATGCTGATTGTTAAAGGTAGTAAAAAAGGGGACTTTATACTATCTGCATTGTAAAGCATTATCTAGAAACTTCTTGGTTGTGGCTGAAAGTTCATTCACATATGGAACTTTGGAGATTTGATGTAGAAGGATCTAGTCTCGAATTTTGTAATGATTGCATATATGAATAACATGTGAAGTCTCCTTATTACTCTGTTGTCGTTAAGAAGTCAATATCTCTTGATTTAGTACACTCTGATATATGCACTATGCCTGTTATTTCATATGGGGTGCACGTTACTTTGTCACTTTTATTGATGATTTCAGTAGAAAGTCATGGGTGTATGTGTTAAAGAGTTAAAAGGAAGTAATGGATACCTTTAAAAGGTTTCATTTTTTTGTTACCACACAGAGAAGACTTAAGTTAAAAGCTATAAGAATGGATAATGGGGGTGAGTATGTTTCTAATGAGTTCAAAAAGTTTTGTGAGATGTATGGCATTAAAAGGGAGTTGACAGGTCCTCACAATCTTGCATCAAATGGCGTGGCTGAAAGATATAATCACACACTTTGTGAGAGAGTCCGATGCATGTTGTCCACAGCTAATCTCCCGTAGCAATTGTGGGAAGAGGCTCTTAAAATTGAGTTCATGTATGCAATTGCAGAGAGAGATGGGTTATAGAGTTTGGCTTCCTCAAGGCAGGAAGATTGTATGCAGCTGAGACATAGTATTTAATGAGGCAAAGTTGCTAAAACATGCTACACAAGGTGACCTTGACAAAAAGAGGGTTAAATTCGAGCATGAACAGCCAGCCATTAGCTGAAGATTCTATTCCTTTTGATACTGAAAATGAGCAGCAACCCATTGTGGTATATACAGAAGATAATGGACAGCAAATAGATGCATAGGATGGAATAGAACAGCAAGAACAACATGCTGAAAACAAGTTACAGCAGCAAGAAAATGCTGAAAATCAGCAACCTGCTAATGATGTGCACGTACTTGAGGATGTAGACCCATTGCATGACAAAATAGATCATGGGGTAAGAAGGTCTACACATGTCACAATTAGAAGGCAGCCATAGAGGTTTCGACCATCTTTGGATTGCATTTTATTGATTGCTGAGCGTGAAGAGCCTCTAAGATTTAGAGAGGCATAGTCATGTGAAAGCAAGAGAAAGTGGAAGCTTGCGATGCAGGAAGAGATGAAGTCTTTGTATGCAAATAACACTTGGGAGCTTGTACCTTTTCCCAAGAATAGGAAAGCTATCCCGTGTTTACGAAGTGGAATGTATTGATGGGAAGCCCAAGTACAAGGCACGATTGGTTGCTAAGGGCTAGACACAAAAGGAAGGTATAGACTTCCAGGAGGTTTTTTCACCAGTGGTGAAGATGACTACGCTTTGTGTTTTGTTTGCTCCCACCGCATCCTTGGATTTAGAGTTGAATCAGATGGATGCGGAGGCTGCTTTTCTTCATGGTGATTTGGATGAAGTGTTGTACATAAAATAGCCAGAAGGCTTTGCCATCCCAGGAAAATGACATTTAGTTTGTAAGCTGAAACACAGCTTATATGGGTTGAAACAAGCCCCTAGACAATGGTACGAAAAATTTGATATCTTCATGCTCAACCATGAATTTAAACGCAGTCATGTAGATCATTGCTTATACGCTAAAAAGATTGATGATGGAAGCCTTATTGTGCTAGTCTTATATGTAGATGACATGTTGATTGCAAGAGTACTTTGAATGCAAGAGCCTTCTCTATGAAATATTTGGGGGTAGTTGAATACATTTTGGGCATGCACATTAAAAGAGATAGAGGGCAGCACTTGTTGTTTCTCTCACAAGACAAGTACATCAGTAAAGTACTTAACATGTTTAATATGGTTGATGCGAAGCTTCTTGGTGTGTCTTTACTGCCAGATACAAAGCTTAGCAAAGCTGATTGCCCAAAGGATGATGATGCTCCTAGTGTTATGCAGGGTATACCTTATGCATCAACTTGTGGATCTTTGATGTATGCTATGGTTGCAACTTGCCCTGACATTGCTCATGTAGTGGGAGTTGTTAGCATATTCATGTCTAACCTTGGCAAGCCACATTGAGAAGCAATGAAATGTATTTCCACATACTTAAAAGGTACACAAGAGAAATGCATATGCTATGGAAAGGGTACACTAGAGTTGTAGGGATTCTGTGATTCGGAGATGGCACGAGATCTTGATACTAGGAAATCTACGAGTGGGTCTGTCTTTACTTTGGTTGGTGGGGCTATCTCTTGGTGTTCAAGGTTGCAGACAATTGTGGCATTGAGTACTACAGAGGTTGAATATATTTCAGCCATAGAAGCTTTCAAGGAAGCTATTTGGTTTGGCCGTCTAGTCAAGGACTTTGGTCTTTCTTCACGTACTTCAATGCTTCGTTGTGATGGCTAGAGTGCCATATGTCTGGCTAAGAATGCTATGTTCCATGTACGTACCAAATACATAGATGTTCGGTACCACTTTATATGACAGGTCTTGGAAGATGGTCTTGTCACACTAACTGAGATCAAAATCCAAGATAACCTTGCAGATGTTCTCACTAAGAGTCTTGCAAAGACTCAATATGAGCATTGCATCCGATTAGTGGGAGTTGGTTAGCTTAAAGGTACCAATTCAGGCCTTCAAGTGGGAGGTTGTTGGGTGTAAAGTTTCTTCATCTCCTTGTAAAGTTATACAGGTGTGAACACACCCTCATTTGTACCCTAACATATAAATACATCTTATTCTTTGTGTACCGTAACAATCTGGTACACTCATCTTGGGATTCTCTCTCTCTCTCTCACTAAACACTGCTGCTCCACTCCTGACTCGCTTTCTCATTACACCCTCATGTCTTCAGTAGGGACTAAGAATAGGAATATTAGGGGGTAGATGGTTCTCACCTGCATAACTCAATAGAAACATGAGTGAGCTCCTAAGATGGAAGAATCCTCAATTCTTTATCTACAGTAGTTAATGGAGATTGTATAAAAGTATGCTGTCATCTGATAGGGTCAATTGAGTCTTGATCAAAATCCTAGCTTTTCAATGAGTCGGGGTCTACAGGCCATTTTCCAAGATGTGAATGATATTCTCTACTCGATGGGATGTGAGGTCTTCCTTAAAGAGTTGGACTTCTTGCTCAATGTAAAACAGAAGGGTGTGAAGGAGGTTATCATCAATCCCAATTTCTCTCTCTTCATTGATGATGTGAGACATGTAATAGTTGTCTATAAAATGATGCTTTCCTTTGCACACAACCATCGAAAAATTCTTATGAGGGATTGCTAAGTATGTCATAAACACAACGGTTCAGTGAACAACCAATCTAGTGTGTTGTAATGCCAGACTATTTGTGGTGCAAAGGAAAGAAGTACTAGGTTCCATGTCCACATAAAAGCATCTCTCCTCCTCATTCGCTTGGAGTTGGCCTATAGTTTCTGTCATCTTCTGAATAATCTCTATCCAAATCCTAAAGAGAGTATTTGTGGTCAAAACATTTAATATCCTGAATGTTGATGGCATGACTACACCTCATATTCCAAATGAACCAAGCAATGATACTAACAATCAACTCCCATCTATCGTATCCTTGTGTGTAAGGATGTGAGTAATACGGGGTGGGAATCCTACTCAAATGATAGCTAACAATGAGGAATAAATGACTCCTTGAAAATCATTATATGCATATGTTGGGCCTTTTTTGTCGTGACCCAAGCTATTGTCCCCTAGGTTGCTACCATAGTCTTAGTTGTTCCATGAAAGACCATTTTATGGGTTTTCCTCCACACCTTTGAGCCTCATTTCTCTCCGCATCTTGCACATGCTATGAGAATCTGTCGTTATTGACCCAAGTGTTAGGTAGGTACTAGGTGCCAAAATCCTATGGGCTTTAAGCCACAAGAAATGAGAGACCTTCCTAGTCCTGAAGCCATCGTCCAATCTCCTCTAGACACTCGTCAAAAAAGACATAGAGATGCCGTGTTTGTGTCAATGTTGAGTGATTATTGGAACATGGCTCCCCTAAGTCTCATTTGCCCCCTATCCACGCACCCCCTATCCACGCACCATTTTCCCTTCCCCCTTTTATGGACTTGCATGAGACTTCAAGTCATCGCTTGTCATGAGGCATAGAAATGGCACAATGGAAAGGCACATAGAATATATCAATAAAGAATCCTTGTATTCATGATATAGAAAGATACACATTGAGGCATATCTCAGGATTACACCCTTGTGATGCCGCATGCCGCACATGTGAGGGTTCACCATTGAGCCTAGGGAATCACATGTAGAAGCACAGCCCAAGCAGAGCTTGAGGGATTGCTACTTGCTGCATAGGTGCATTCATAGGCAACACCATGGTATACCTACAAAGTCCTTACCCTTACACTCACCCTTGCACAATGGATTGCTGTCCTCAGCAATCTAAGGATGGTTGTCTTCACTTGTTCTCGGGCATGGTTGAGGGAAATGGAGAAATGGCCACAAAAAAGGAAATGGAAACGGAAACATCAAATTTCGAGGAGGGGGAAATGGAAACACCACGTTATCCCTAAGAGGGGGGGGGGGGGGGGTGTGTGCTGGCTTAGAGTCTAGGTGCTTAGAAGCTTAAACTTGAATACAAGTTTCATACTCAAAATCAAAGCTTTCTAATTTTTGAGCTTTAAAAGAGTTCTATAAAGGCATAAGCTCAAAGGAGCTTTTTGATGCATACAAGGATTTTGGCGTATAATTAATATGCTGATTGCAAAGAAAGAAGAATTGTAAATAAGTGCTAAACTATACAAGAGAGTGAGTGATAATTAATTATCATCTCTTAGTTCCTCTTCTTATCTGTCTTCCTCTTTCTCATCCATGTCATAGTCTTTAGTCGTTATAGGCAAATCCTCTTCATTATCATCCTCCTCATTAACAAAGAAAGTTGAAACGGATAGAAATGACTCTAAGCTTAATCATTTTAAATGATTAAACATTAAATATTTAATGATTTAAACTTAATTAATGAAACATTTAACATTGGAACACTAAATATTAAACAACTATGTAACATTGAGTTTTAAGAAAACACTACATTAAAATATCAAATATTTATTAACAAAACATTGATAATGCTTAAAGAACATGACAATGAAAAAAACGTAAAGAACATGAGAATTAATAACACTATGTTTAAAGCCTAAAGAATATACTATGTTTTACTAAAAACTTTTGGGCTTGTTGGGAAATAGGGCGAATTGAAACGTTTTCCCAAGGCAAAATACCACGTGGTAGCCGTTTTCGCAAAGGGGAAATGTTTGAGATAAAGAAACGCATTTCAGGTCCTCCTTTGCACGTTTAGGTGTTTTAGGTCATCTAAAGGGGTGTTTTGGGGCGTTTTCTACTCCTATGTTCTAGGATCTTAACACAACTCATTCTACCAAGCTGGTTAGTGTCTGTCGATCTAGGACTTGACTCGTTAGTGGGGACTTAGCGTAGCTTTTCTATCAAGCTAGTCAGTGTCAGTTGCACTACAACGTGGAGGTCTTAACACAAATTTTCCTATCAAGCTAGCCAGTGTGTCTCCATCTAGATTGTTTCTTTTATTGTTTTTCATTTTAGTCCACCATTGAGTCAATTATATTTGAGGAGTGAAGGCTTCAAAGTCGAAACTTTATTTGGCTTGGATCAGCTTTGTAGGTGTGATTCCAAGCTGTCGCACTGCAAGGTGTGGTGGCTTTGTTGTCACTAGGTTATGCCATGTCTTAAGGGAAACAATCCATTGTGTTGTGCCTTATGCAATTCCTTCATTTCTTCGAGCCCTTGCCTTGGATCTTGGGGACTTTGGTGTCTTGGTTTGCTTGCTAAGATGCTTTCCCACATCGCCAAGTCAAGTATATGGGCTGTTTTCTTTGGCCTCTTTACCAGATCTTTCTTATTTGCCTTGTAAACTGGTTGGTTCAGCTTGTCTTTTCGCAAGAAAGGTGTGGTCTTGGTGCATGGCACCTCTTTGGCTCTTCTTAGCTTCATGTGGAGTTAAAGTTCTTTGGGGTAATGGACTAAGTTGTCACACTTAGACTGGATTTGGGGTAGTGGAACTAGAGGTATACTTGAAGTACTTGGGGTGACACCCATATTTTGAGTGGTTTGTGAGTCACAAATTATAGGATCGGGATGACATCGGCTTGGACTAAATGCAGCACAAACTGATAAACTTAGAACACAGTTAGGGTTAGGGTTAGGGTAACTCAGAGATAGTGAACACAATGAATAATAAAGTGAATGAATAATGAATATACAGTGCTCATGCAACAAGTACACTATGTAGTGGATATTGAACCTTGAACTCTCGTATCTATGGCATCAAGGCAAAGTTTATGAGATCAAGGCAAAGTTTATGAGCTGTAGAGTGTATTATACTCTGAACGGAGAATCTTGAATCGCAACAAAGGCAGCCTCCGAGTGTTGAACACTAGTAAATGCAACCTAGGATGACTGGATTTGATGTAGACGGTAGTGTAGAAGAGAGAAATACTAAAAACAGAGGTACATGAGGAGAGAGAAAATTTGCACAACAGTTTTTATGTGCAAATGCTGTAAACAATGGTGAGAGAATGTTAGGGCAGCAACTAGTAAACCAAAACACAACATTCAGAGGAGAGAGAAGATGATGGTGACAACTGCCAATAGGTTGCGACAACATCCAATTGAAGGCGACAGCACCCAACTATATAGGCAACATCTCTTGGGACCTGGTGACAGCAATAAACAGGTGAAGAAAGTTGAAATCAGGTGCCAAATGGTAGCAGTTGGCTGGTGGAAGCTCTAACCGCAATGTCCTTCTCAAACAGGTGTGAGCAACAGAGATACGGTTCGTAAAACCTGCAAAAACGAGGTTAAGGGAAAGTAGTGGGTTGCATGCATATATATAGAAAGTTTGGGACACTCAAATTAGGGTTTTGCATGTATGATGTGGGATATAGTAAATCTCTAGGATTGTGTTTTTTAAATAAAATAAGAGGTTTTATTCATTAATTAAGCATGTTTTGGGGCTGTTTAAGTCACGCTAATACATTTTTAGCTCCACCCTCTCTTCTCAAGTCTAAAACTCAGCTAGGAGAAATAAGCCCGTGATTTATATTTGCTTTTATCCCAAGGCATTCCACCCCAAAGTAGCCAAGGCATTGGGCAAAGGGTGCATGTTGCTTGCTTAGTGACCTACCAAGACTATAAAGGCGATGATAAGCTTACCAAGGGAGCCTAAGTGATCACCCTAGAGAGGCTAGGGCATCAGACTAAGGGTGCACGTCGGATGCCTAGGGGCCTACCAAGTCTTACAAAGGCAGATGGAATCAGCAATGGACTGTTTGATTTGTTTTTTTTTGGATGTGTTTTTTTTTTGAGAGTTTGCGTTATTTTTTTCAAAAGATTTAGCATTAAGTGAGGTTTTGAATAAGTTTTCATCCCATTGAGTCACTGTGCCTTGAAGTGTGGGACACATGAATGGATAGGTTCACTATCTTCATACAATAAGCAAAACAATCCCACATATTATTAGGATAAGTGCCTAGGGATTCTAAGTGTGTATGTACCAATCATATAGAGAATATGTGGAGAGAAATGCAAGAGAGGTAAGCAAGCAAGACGAGCAAAGCTAGCATGCAAGTAGAGGAAAAGAGTGTCTTTGGAGACTTCCATGTGCAATGCCATGATTATGGTGGATCCAGAGTGGACTATTCCAAGGGTGATCGAAAAGGGATAAATGCACACAGATGTATATTTACATGAACAGAATGCCAATGCATAGGATAATGCAAAGGAGGATACAAATATTCATGCTCATGCAGAATGCGATGCAATGGTGCCACTTTGACAGTGCCCTTGTAGGAAAATTGTTCACTTGCCCAAGCGCCCTTTTACAATCATGTCATCCTAATAGTGCAGATGAAGTTACAAATGTCCATAATATACAATACATAATAAATAAATGTCTAAATGTAAAAGGCTGTAAATATCATCATTGTTACTATCAAGAGAAGCAAATCGCCCCCTCTCAAACTATAAGGAGAAGCAAGAGGGAAGCACTCTCTCCGCATGAATTTGAAGTAGTAGAGGAGGGTGTACCCAAGCCATCCACGGTAGAAGATACTGGAGAACCGGCCGGTTGACCACCTTGGTCAAAATATCTACGAAATTGTTGCTTGACGACACAAACTTAAGGCGAATGGCACCTAGCTAAACTTGCTCTTTGGTTAAATGGTAGTAAACCGCCATGTGCTGTGTCCAAGGGGAGATGATAGGATTGCTCGCAAGGGCAATGACACTTTGGTTGTCGCAGTAGACAACTATAGGTGACTCGCAAGGGAACTAAAGTGCAGTCAGCAAGTTTCTTAGATTGATGGCCTCTGTAGTGCCATCAAAGAGAGCCCAATACTCCACCTTAGCTGTGGAAGCCGCCACTAGCTTCTGCTTATGGCTGGCCCAAGAGATGGGTACTGTGCCCAAGGTGTAGAGGTAGCCTCAATGAGAACGCGGAGTGTCAAGCACTGGTCGTCTTTGATCAATTCAATACTGTTTCACTAGCTATAGGGCATACTTCTGCTATGACAGGAAGATACTTTCCTTGGATCTAACAATCTCCATCTCCAAGAAATAAGACAGTATGTCATCTGAGTAGTATATCATCAGCATCAAGCAAGATATAGCTGACTTGTGCGCTAATAGTATACGCATAGAGATTTGGATCATAGGGGGTAGAATGGTATCCATGAGTTTGTAAGAACTCGTTCATCATGTAGTACCAAGAGTACCAAGACATTGGCGCTTGCTTCAGCCCATAAAGAGCTTTCCGCAAGCGAAATACCTTGTCAGTCTTGTTAACTGAAGAAAAGCCAAAAGGTTACTCCACATAGACTTCCTCTTGAAAATAGCCATTCAGAAAGGCACTTTTGACGTCCATCTAATAGATTGGCCAAGCATGATGAGCAGCGAGTGCAACCAACAGACGAAATGATGTCAGCCAAGCAATAGGTACGAAGGTTTCTTCATAGTCAATGAATGCTGTGCTTTTGTCTGAAACCATGCATTACAAGGTGAGCCTTGTATTTGTCTGAAGTATCATCATCCTTGAGCTTGGTCCTAAAGATCCACTTTGTCTCGATGACCTTCTTGTAACTAGAATGATCCACTAGGGTCCAAGTCTCATTTTGGTCAATATTGTCCAGTTCCATTTCCATGGCCTCACGCCATAGAGGGTCTTGGAGAGCCTCCTGCGAACTGTCCGGCTCAAATGTGCAATGTACTCTGGTGTAAACAGCGCTGCATATAAAGGTGGAAGGATCCATGAATCCCGCATGGTTTGTTGGTACTAGTGAGGGAACGGTTCTTGCAAAGGAGGCTTGGGAGTTGAAGTATCTAGAGGAAGGTTAGGAGTAGTCAATAGATCTGGCTCAATAGACATGATCTCAAATGATGTGAGCGAAGGTGAGAATGAAGAGTCTAGTGTAGAGGATTGCACGATGTCCCTCTCATCAAAGATGACATCCCTCCCAAGGATCACCTTGTTTGTTTGAGGATTGAACAAATGATAGGCTTTCGCTTCAGAAGAGTAGCCACAAAAATCAAGAGCTTAGCTCTAGGGGTGAGCTTTTCTATCTTGTCATTAGGAGTGTGCATATCAGTACGATTACGGAAAACTCTAAAGTGAGAAATAACAGACTGAGAGCCAAAGAATGCCTCGCATAGAGTCTTTTAAGGGACTATCACTGTTGGGCATTAGTTGAGGATATACATTAAAGTGTCAATAGCCTCGATCCAAAGGCGCTTAAGGAGCTCTGCTGCGAACAGCATAGTGTGCGCCATATTTAGGACAGTCTGGTTACTACGCTCTACAACTCCATTTTGTGTAGGGGAGTTTGTAGAGGTGAGCTGGCATGTAATACCTTGCTCTTGTAGAAGCTCAAAAAACTTGTGGGAGGTAAACTCGCCACCATAATCATTCCTAATAGTGCCTGCATGACAACTAGTTTGGTTATGGACCACTAGCACCCAAGCATTGAAATAAGTAAAGGCATTAGACTTGTGCTCAAGGAAGTATACCCACATGTATCTAGAGAATTCATCCACTATAAAAAAGAAGCCCAATGCGCCATTTAAGGCGGGAGTGGATGTGCGACCACAAAGATTTACATAAATAAGCGTAAGGGGTTTTGTAGCTCAAGTGATAGATTGCTGAGGAAAGGGTGTATGATGCTTCTTACCTAGCTGATAGGCTTTACAGACCTCTTGAGATGATTTTAGGTGTGAAAGGCCCTCAACCATCCCCTGACGCAGCAACTCATAAAGAGAGTCTTAACCAAGATGTCCTAAGCGAAAATGCCAAAGACGCCTAGAGTCCGTGGGCTCCGTGTAATGGCTAAGGCTTGGAAGTGATGGTCAGTAGTCAGCTTGGTAAGAAAGTGGGTGATGTGGTAAAGGCCATTAGGCAGTGCCTTGCCGCGAGCAATTACTAAACCAGTCTGAGAGTCTAGGACCTCAATTGTGGTTGCTGTGAAGAAAACTGCTTGCCCCAATTGGCAAAGTTGCTAAACCGACAAGTTTATCCCAAGTTGGGAGAGATGATAGACATTATCCAACAAAGCGAGATTTGACCCAGGTCAGTGGGAATATTGACGTGACCCCAGGTTTGAATCGTGACCGAGGAGTTATTTCCTACGTGGACACTCTCGGCTCCAAGGACTCAAGAAATAAAAATGTTCACTCTAGGAGTCATGTGATGGGTAGCTCCACTATCCACAAGCCAAATAGGTACTGACGTGCTCTGCTGTGATGAGTGGGCCTTTCCAGGTATCTCATTAGAAGGCGACCCTGGGTTTGAATTGTGATCGAGGAGTTATTTCCTATGTAGACACTCTCGGCTCCAGGGGCTTGAGAATTAAAAATGTCCGCTCTAGGAGTCATGTGATGGGTAGCTCCTCTATCCACGAGCCAAATAAGTAATGATATGCTCAGTTGTGACGAGCGGGCCTCTGCTGGCACCTCATTAGAAGGAAACTCGTAGATATGAATGAGACTCGCATCTGATATCTCTAAGGAGGCGATATGGGCCTTTTGCAGGCCAATGAGACAAACCCTTTGGAGTTGAGTGGTTTGCTGACCGTGATGACGGACTAGTGGTAGTGTGGGTCTGGGCTCTCCACTCTCCTTGTTGAGGGTTGTCACCACCTTGCTTCCCTTGTTGGGGGTTATCCGAATGGGGTGCGGGGGCGTGATTCTTGGATTTGGGCTGTGTGCTTCTTGCCTTAGATTGACACTACTCATCATAATGGCCAGCCTTTTGACAATGTTAACAATACCTATTCTTTTGAGGTACATTCCGCCATCTTGGTTTAAGTGTGGATTGATTGTTTCCTTGGGATTTACTAGCCCTTGCCTTGTTGCCTCCTCTGAGAAGATGCAACAAGAGCCCCCTCTATCAAGGACGTGTTATGAAATTGATTGAACAATCATGCGTAAGGCAATGGCTGACACTCAAACTCATAAAATGTGGGCATTTGAGGTTGTGAAATCATGTGTTACACAAAATGGAAATATTTTCTTGGTAGCTTGCTAAGGAACAAGGTAACCAGATCGCTAGAGGACTTAGGAGCCCCAATGGTTGAGAACTTGGTGAGGAGACACCTATTCTAGGTCAACTTGACTTTCAAGTCATCCTTGTCGGTGATTTTGAAATTTTGGAGCTAATGATCTAAATTAATGCGATGGGTCCTATCTCGAGCCACATAGTGGTTAGTTAAGTGTGCCCAACGCTCGGATGCTAAGTCGAAATGCTGAAGCTGAGAGTAAAATTTAAGCAACAAGCCCTGAATAAGCTCGACAATAGCAGAGGCATTACAAGCTTTCCATGAGAGAACGACCTCGTATGGAAGAAGGGTGGGATCAAGTTGGGGTTCCAACCCCTGCATAAATCTCATAGGTTCTGAGAGTCTATGACGTACCTCATCAAAATTGACCAAGTGGTGTAGTTTGACCTGTTGAAACGAGTCTTGTCATTAAATGTATGTTTGGTGGATGAGGTACTAGAACCATGAGATGCTTGAGATTATGGATAAATGGGATAAGATGATGGTGGTAGTGGATAAGAAGTAGGAGTGGGTAAAGGTGGATAGGTAGAAATTGGTTGCTAATGTCCAATGAGTGCCGATTGCTGCGGAGGTATCGAAATGGACATAGATTCATATGATACCGTAGGTGTAGATGGAGACACTGGGATATGATAGCCTTGTCCAAATGTTGGCTAGGGGGCTGCAGAATGATCCGATGGTCCGCTAGGTAATGCCATAGAGGCAAACTTGAATACCAAATGATCTATACTCCAAGAATGCTCTAGAGGGGGGAAAACTCGAGTGTGTGTGGGAGGTCGAGTCTCTGTCACGAGTACACCACCCGAAAACGAGTAGGTAGAGGTCCTAAAGGTTGTGTCTAAATGTGCAGAACTCCCCAGTGTGGTGTGTGGTAGTGGATAATATGGTGCATTTAATGGAAGCGGAAAGGAAGGCGTAGCGGAAGATGAGGGAGGGATGGGTGGGAGCCCAAATGGATTTGTGATAGATGTTGTGAGAAACATTGTAGGTTCCTTTTGTCTATTAAATGCACTAGATGAAGATGCACCTACTCCATATTAACCATGAGAAATAAAATCATTTGAAGGAAAAGGAAGGATAGGAATACTTACAAGTTCTTCTTTTAGCTTCTTACCTAGTTTTGACTTTATGAAGGAATCCTTGTTTTTCTCATTATCCGCAAACCAAAGCTTGTTTTGAAGAGTCCCTTCTTAATGAGCATCTCGCGATCCAACAAAAAATACAGAATCAGTTGGTATAGAATCTGAAATAGTAGGATTCGTACCTACCTTGCATTGGAGAAAAGAAGTACTGGAGAAGTGATGTGTAATCCGAGCCATGTTTCACTTGTGAATGGCCGGTCCGTAGTGGGGATTCCGAAGGTCCTGCAAGCTCATTAGTTTTGTGCACCAAATCTAAAGGAGAAAACTCAGGCTTACCTTCAACCTCCTGCTAAGAAGTATGCAGAAGGATGAGATTATACTTCACAGCGGAAATTTGATATAGTCTATGGACTCTCCATGGTTGTTCGACGGTTTTGTGTCCATGTCAGATCGGGCAGTAGCAAGCTGGGAGGCCCACTCCTAATCATTTTTGTCCATGTTTGGCTGCGGAGATTGGAGCGGTGGTGTGAATGTGTTTGAAGTCATCTGGTCTCAGAGACTACCTAGCTCTAATACCACGCGAAGAAATGCTCTAAATGCAAAAAACATGAAACTAGTTGTACGACAAAGCATAGATTAATAAACTCAGAACACAGTTAGGGTTAGGGTAACTTAGAGACAATGAACACAATGAATAATAAAGTGAATGAATAATGAATATACCGTGCTTATGCAGCAGATAATATGCAGTGAATAGTGAATCTCGAACTCTCATATCTCTGGGGTCAAGGCAGAGGTTATGAGCTGTAGAGTGTGTCATACTCCGAACGGCTTCTGAATCGCAGCAAAGGCAACCTCTGAGTGTCGAACACGAGCAAACACAACTAGGAATGCTGGATCTGATGTAGATGACAATACAAGAGAGAGAAAGACTGAAAATGCAGTACCTAAGGAGAGAGAATTTGCACAATAGCTGTTAGGTGCAAATGCAAGAGTTAGTGGTGAGAGAATGTCAGGGCGATAGCTAGAAAGCCAAAATGCAGCATTCAAAGGAGAGAGAAGATAGGTGGTGACAGCATCCAACTATAGATGACAGCACCCAACTGTAGGCGACAGCTCTTAGGACTCGGCAACATCAGTAAATTCTTGAAGAAGGTTGGATGGAATCAAGCGTCAGATGGTAGTAGGTGGCTGGTGGAAGCTCTAACTGCGATGTTCTTTGTGAATGGGGTATGGGCAACAGAGGTACAGCTCTTGAAACTTGCAAAAACGAGTTGGAGAGAGAGTGGTGGGTTGGATGCATATTTATAAAAAGTTTGGGACACTCAAATTAGGGTTTTGCATGTGAGAAACAATAACTCTCTAGGATCACGTTTATTCATTAATTAAGCATGTTTTGGAGCTATTTAAGTTAGGCTAATGCATTTTTAGCTCAATAAGTTGGAGAGTATCCAAGACGTAACTAGCAAGGTTCCCTTTCATGGCACTAAGTCACCTTGGTTAGATCGTATTGTGAACACTCCTTCATACTCTCCCTTCTTTGAGGCTTCATCCTCTGAGTGTCACGAGGACGTGAAAATTTGATGCTTTGCTTATGTTTAATTGACATTTGATTAAAGGATTAATCAAATGTGCAATTAAAAGATGTACATTTGTTGTACATGTGAGATGCAAGCTACTTTTTTATAGTTGAAGGCCTAAGGACCCTGTGAAAAAGATGGGTGTCAAAGGCAAAAGTTGTAACAAGTTACAATTGTTAGATTCTAGGTGAATTTTGGTGTCAGTATGTCCCTAGGACCATTAATTGGCCATTAAATGTCAGTGGTGACACTAGGGACTAGGCATTAATTAATGGATTAATGCTTGCCCAAGGGTCAATTAATGCATGGGACCACTTTGGGTTGCAAATGGCCCTTTGACATTCTGTACACTCTTACATTCATTTACAACATTCATTCACTTCAGAGTTTCTTTTCTCTATGTTTATCTATGTGTTTGAGTTTGGAGTTTTTACGTTTTGAGTTTAGGGTTTGAGTTTTGCTTGTCTTTGTCTGAGTCTTTGTGTTTCAGTCTTGATCGTACATGTTGTGTTTCCTCAATGCAAACCTTGGTATATCTTCACGTGGTATTAGAGCGGGTGCTTTTCTAAAGAGTAACTTGCGGTGATTGTGGAGACTAGTCTTTCTGCGAGACTCACACATGACTCGATTTCGACTCATAACGTCTGAGGTACCTTCTTCTTCAGATCCTATGACGCCCTATTAAGCTTTTCCATCATTAAAGGCTCTGAGAAGGCATTATGGTCTTGAGGAACAGGTAGACACACCTTCATCTTTACCATCTTCTTCTTCTTGTTTTGGTCATCTTACATATGAAGAGTTTGAGGAGTACTTGCACATCACGTATAGTTCAGTTTACACTCCTTCAACGAGTGCTACTACAACACCTAGATTGATTGGTGAGATTGGCCACCTCTTTGATCTTGGAGGGACCACAACATTCGGCACGTTTGACGATCCATCTCCTTCATCACAGCTAGGCCTTGTGTCAGGTTCATATAACCCTTTTGAGTCGTATGAGCCAAAGCCCTCCCTTGTTTTTCCTTTTGGTGTGCAGAAGCCAGATGTTTCTAGTATATTAACTTTAATAGAGGAGTCTCTCGAATCAGATATCCTTCGTTATTGAGTCGTATGAGCCAAAGCCCTCCCTTGTTTTTCCTTTTGGTGTGCAGAAGCCAGATGTTTTTAGTATATTAACTTTAATAGAGGAGTCTCTCGAATCAGATATCCTTCGTTATGTATGTCTCCATCATCTGTTTCATTTAAGCAAGTAAACCATACTTCTCAACTATCTTCTATCCCACCACTATCTTCTCCACATTCTGATCTACTCACGTCTTCATTCCAAAATCTTGGATTACATTCCACTTTCGCTCGAAGCATACTAGGGGTTGGATCTTTCATCTTTGCTTCTAACACTTTCTTTTTCTTCATCTCACCATCTTCCTACCCTCCATTCACTGCACCTCCTGGTGCATCGTTAGGGGGAATGCCACCCTTTAATATTGTATCTTTCACCTACCCCCACTTGACCCCATCTTTCCACTTTGGGACGGTTGTGATGGGCATCCCTCTCACTATCTTGGGACACTTCCAAATTCCCAACATGACCTTTCAGACGCAAGGATATCCATCCTTTGCTTATGGACTATCGTCACACATCCCTTGGGTCACTCCTACGTAGGGATTTCCATCCATTGCTCCTTGTGTCTCTACCCCTCTACCTTGGGCTCCATAGGTGGTTACCATGCCTATACCCAATCTGCCCGTGCCCACATTTGGATCCGCTATGCACACTTTTCCTATGCATGGTGGGCACTCTGGGATTACTTCCCAAGTGTATTCCACTTCATCCCTCTATCCTTTCCATCCACCCTACCCCCATTACACACCTTCTCCGTCTCCTAGCACTACCACTCCTGTTGCAATGTCCGAGAATGCATTTATGGATAAGACTCGTTTTAACGGGCCGAATTTCACCACTTAATGGAACTTCATTTAACAAGTGCTCAAATGTCAAGGACTTTGGGATCTCGTTGTTTGTCAGACCCTCGATTGGCCCACGTTGATTACATTTGTCAATGGAGAGTCTACAATGCCACACCCAATATTGAGTTAATGCAGGGATTGCTTTCTAAATTTCACTCTTAATTAGAGCATTTTCCCCTTGCATCTAAGCGTTGGAGTCATCTCATTGTTTGCTATGTAGCTCGAGATTAGACTCGACGTATCAATCTTGATATTGAGCTTCAAGAGTTTTCCCATTAAGAAAGGGGATGATTTGAAAGTCAAGTTGGCTGAATATTAGGCAATTACTTGTCGAGTTTTTCACTATTGGCTCACTGAAGTCTCACATTCTTCTTGAACAAGTTGACCGTTAAATATTTCCATTTTATCTAGTACATTATCTCACTATCTTGATTATTGACCTTCTAAGAGTTCGAGTGTTAGTTTTTGCGTTACACAAGGCTGCATGATCAAGTGCACAAGAAGTCCTCCACATATATCCATTCAAAGGGGCGAGGATTGGTCCTCTCCTTTAGGAGGAAACATCAAGAGTGGTAAGAACTCACAAGATACGAAGGCAAGCCAAAACAAGGGTGACCTACTTTCTCTGATGGAATTAAAGAAACACTACCCCTTTGAGAGTAAATTCCTAAGAAAAATAGATTTTGCATATACTATCAGAGGTTGGGCCATGTGGATGAGGAGTGTGATACCAAGGCCCAAGGTCTTCTTCTAGAAAACCATAGCAAACTACTGCGATTGCCTAAACTCGGGTTGGCCAATCCAGTGGGGCTATGCCTCTTGCTGTTGTGCCATCTACTCTATCTGTCCCAATGGCTACTGGATATATGGCACGCGGACAGTCTCAGTAGCCTATCTCCTTCACTACTCCCGAAGGATTAGTTGATTGGTCTGCTAGTGACTCACGTATTGCACTTTATGCATCCATTTCTAGGACATCCGATACACATTCTAGGACCACTTCCCCACCTTGCCGTATGCGATGGTGGCTACACACTTAGCCTTTCTCTTTTTAGACTTTCGTTGTATACTTACATACTAATTGCATTGCACTTAGCTTTGCTTTATTTTATTTTATTTTTAGTTTTGTTTTTTGGAGCATGTCACTACTTATATCTGTGCTTGCAAATTTTGATCTCTTTTACAGGGTTTTGTATTTTAGTGTAGAGCTAACATGCAAGCTTGCACTAGTCCTTTCTAAGTCGGAGAAAGAAGAAGATGCGCGCCGTTTCTTTCATGGTTTCTTCTACTTGGAGTTTTGCTCTTTTATCAACATGGAGGCTTTTCCTCCCTCGGTGGATTGTGTAGCATCTCTCTTGATATTATCATGGCGGTGATTTCTATTCTTGCTCTTTTAGTAGGGATGCTTCATTATTCTCCTCCACATGGTTCTTGGCACCACATCAAGACTAACATCCTCAAGCTTCTCTTTCTTCTTTGGCATTGATATCCAGGTTGAGAGGGGGTACGTACTGCTCTTGGTATTCTATAGGTTTTGACACTTGTCTTTGACATCGTCCTTCCTCGCCTATTGTACCTTCACGTATGCATTGCATGATTTCATCGTCTTTGTACTAGGGAGCTTGGGCAAGTGAACAATTTTCCCACAAGGGACACTGTCCAAGTGGGACATGCTGCATGAGCATTCTTCAGCATGTAGCATACAATGCATCCCATTGTGCAGAGCACCACTAGACAGATCCTAAGTTGTTTCCACTTGTGGATTATACCACCATTCTTCTTTACATGATACTTCATTACCTTTCCCTTGCCTTTGAGACCATCAAGTGGTTGGGTAAGCTTGTACTGTCTTGTGATGTGTTGGGTGTACTATCTCTACTCCCATCTTTTGGGTCACTATTACTTAATCGGCCGCCACCTCCAAA
This sequence comes from Lygodium microphyllum, assembly GCF_053477565.2. Lineage (NCBI taxonomy): Eukaryota > Viridiplantae > Streptophyta > Polypodiopsida > Schizaeales > Lygodiaceae > Lygodium > Lygodium microphyllum. Next base: position 121,762,291 of record NC_141146.1, read on the forward strand.
ATTCACTTTTCACCAAAAAAAAAAAAATAATAAAAAAAAAATCAATGTGGTTCCATCCTCCTTTGTAGGGCTTGGTAGGCCACTAGGCAGTGACGAGCATTTTTTGTCCAATACCTTGTTCTCACTAGGGTGACTACTTGGACTCCCTTGGTAAGATAACCAGTCTTTATAGTTTTGGTAGGCCATTGGGCAACCAATGTGCACCCCTTGTTCGATGGCCTGGTTGCTTTGGGGTGGGATGCCTTGGGGTAAACATTGTAGGCATTTCTTATTAGGGTCAGTTTTGGGCCTAAGAGGGGGTGTTGAGCTACAACATGCTTTACAGCTGATTAGCATTTTTAACCAACCCCAAAACACGCTTAATTAATGAAAAATGCAAATTTGGTGAGCGGTTCGAGAATTTTTTGGGGGCACCTTGCAACATCTATAAATAGACAGGCTGCCCACCATTCAACCTTATCCTTCGGTGTAGGTTTCTCACTCTACCTTGCAGATTTCAGCCATCAGTCACCTACCATATGCTGTCCAGCCATCATTGATTGTAGCCCATCACTATCCAACCCTAGGTGGCCTATTTTCAGCCATCGCCTTGCTATTTGGAGGTCTCCATTTGCTGTGTTATCAAAGCACCCGATGAGCCTGCGTTTTCAGCATTTGGTGCCAGGCAACAGGTTGCTACTATCTTTCCCACTGGGTGATTGCTGCAGTATCTGCGTTTTTGCTATTTGGCAGGCCGTCCACATTAGCAAACACCTCTCCTGTTGTCGTCTCAGTTCCTCGACACTCTGATGATTAGTGTTTCGTGTTTTCCGCACTCCAACACTTTGACTGGTGGTTATTGCTCTTGGGATTCGTCTCTGGTGGATGTCACTTTCCGACACCGTATTGCTCTGCCATTGGACATTCTGTACACTTACATTCATTTACAGCATTCATTCACTTCAGAGTTTCTTCTCTCTGTGTTTGAGTTTTGAGTTTTTACTTTTCGTGTTTAGGGTTTGAGTTTTTCTTTGTCTTTGTACGAGTCTTTGCGTTTTAGTCTTGGTCGTACATGCTATGTTCCCTCAGTGCAAACCCTAGCATATCTTCACACAATAGTGATGTGCCACATGCTTGTAAGATCCCGATCAACAACCGCCACTCTCCTAGCTAGAGAAATCTTTGTGATGCTCCAATAAAGGACGATTTTGCCGGATGCTCAAAAGCAAAGGTGCCAAGTGCTGCTGTGAGGTAATGTCAACCAGATGACATTCAAGGTGTCTTACTGCAGTTGCACTTGGGGCCCAAGTTTAGTCTACATCAGGTCTCCAATCTGGCAATCTAGTGTCACATACTGAAAGTCCATATGACTCATGAGCATTACATTACCTACAACCAATAATGGAGCTAAATCATATTCTATTGCATTGTTTCAAATCGGTGACCAATGTAATAGAATTGATTTCAGTATGTGAAAATCTTGTCACTCTTCACATTTTGATATTCCTTAGTGAGCTTGTCCTTCATAGTGAAGAACTTTCTTCTTGTGACCTGCAATAATTTAGACACAATGGCTTTATAGAAAGCGAATGAGAATATGATTGTGATTTTTTTTTTTGCTTTGGTGGGATCATATTTGTCCTGGTGTGGTGATAACTTCTTCTTGCTGTAACCCAAGGATGCTGCCATGAGCTCGATACTTGGTTTGTAAATTCTGCATTTGTATGTGATCTATGTTTGGGCCTTTCAATGAAGTTATGACGATTCCGAAGGGCGGTGTCTTGGCTATCATGCACAATTGTATATGGGATCTACATTATGGTTTGTGTGGTCATTGTTGAATTTTGAGATTAGTTGATTCATTCAAGCAGTTCCATTCAAGTGGTTGGTGTACTCATATCATAATTGATATTTGACAGTTGTACCTTGAGCTTTAGGCTATATGAAGATAGAAAAGAAAATTTATTACATCGCTGTAATTGTGGTGAAGGTACTGAAACGCCCTTAAAGAAAGAAAACTAGCTTTTCATCTTCATATTTTCTTTGTGCTTTTATCAATCCCACGTAATGAAGAAAACATAGCATGGTTTTACAAGTCTTAGAAATTGTCATTGATCTATAAATGTAATTCTGATGAATACTGTTGATTGCTTGAAAGTGCAAAGGTTATCTTCTGGGGTTCTAAACCTTCCCTTGTCCTATCTAAGTGGGAGGGAGTTTGAAAGAGAGGGAGCCTGGAGGGGAATTAAAAGGTAGGAATAGGGAGATTCTCCTTTTCAGTCTGGGGGTGGGGGTAGAGGGAGTGGGAAGGGCAGGTGAGAGGGATTAAGGGAAGAAGGGGAAAAGTGGATATGGAGTCTCTTTGGACACATCTGATAAAGAAAAGTGGAGATGGGGATGGGGTTTAACTTGATCCAGTTTTTACAAACCATTTCCTTACAATTGTCATGTCTTTGATCTGGTACCTGTTCTATTTGTAGTTCCGTGTTCCTGTTTGAGATCCTTGTTCCAAATGTGATTATTTGTTAATTATATGACTACGAACACAGATGTCTGGTTCCTCGGCTCTTCCTCAACCAGTTATGGGTGAATGGGAAAGATTGACAGGGCATAGGCTCTTGGAAAGATACGGCATGACAGAAGTACAAATTTGAGAAAATAATATACAGTTTGTTGTGAATCTGGCACTTGAGGAGCAATTATGTTTTCCTAGTCTCAGTATATCCTTGGCCCTGCAGGTTATGATGGCTTTATCAAATCCATATAGAGGTGAAAGAAGGCCAGGAACAGTGGGCAAGCCATTTGCAGGGGTGCAGGTCAGAAAAAAGAAGTTTAACAACTCTCCAATCCTGTTCTTTTTCCACCACCTCCCCCACTCTCTTTCCTAGACATACATGCACACATGCACACATGCACATGTGGTTTTCTTTTGGTTAGTAATACTGTGGGGAAACCCAAATGGGGCATCATGAAGTAGGGGTTCAAGTAGAAGAGGGAAGTAACAAAACCTGCTCCACTAGGTAGGTAAAAGCTTTCATGATGGGAAATTTACAAGTGTTAGGGATTGTTTGTTTGTAGTATTTAGCAGTCATCAAACTTAAAATAATGTTTCCTAGAGTTTGAAGGGCAGTGGGATAGATCAGGATCAATCAGTTTGCTCTCTGTAATGGTAAACCCATTCTCAAAAGAGTGCCGTATGTGCTCATTGTGACATATTTCTGATGTTTATGCAACTGGCTTCATCACGCACCCTCGTTTGTTTTTTGATGACTACAGTACTATATTGTATGAATGTACAAAGATAGGTATCCTGATTGTGAAGATAAGCATAGTTGAAAACTTTCATTCATGATGCATGCACATTTGTATGCTGGAGTGCAGATGCATGTGAAATCAGTGTTTCGATTAAGTGCATGTGCAAGCACACAACTTTGTTGTCAACTAGTGCATATGCCACTCACATGAGCGTGCACACATGCATAAAATATTCAATGTGACTTCTGTGTTGAAATTGCATTACTGTGCAAAGAAGGCTATGTTCATTGTGAACACCACCAGCCAAAAGCATTGGAGAATATTTGAACTTAAAGTCTCAGTCATTAGAATGAAGTTTGTAGCATTCGTAAAGTGACAGTTTTTTGAGAACGGAAATTATGATGCAAAGGTGGAACCACCAAAAGTCGCATTATTACGAGGTTTCTATGGGTCTAGAGGGCCCAAATACCTTAACCGTGGCTTAACCAAGAGACAATCCCCTCAAAGCTATAGGGATAATTCCAAAAGACCAAAAGTTCTTGCCAAATCTTTAAGAAGGGAAACGCACTCAAGTAATGTCAAACCCTATCTTAGAGAGTGCATAAATTTTTTTTCTTGTGAAACTGCACATGCACATACAGAACACTTCATATTATATATGATTGGGTGGGCAACCCCAAAAGGGATGGAAACACACCATGAGTACAAAGCTAAAAGGTACAAGACCCTTCCCACCTATAGAAGGGCAAAGGATAGAAGTAAGAGGTAATGCAAAAGCCTGCCTTGCTCAATAGAGTAACCAAGTAATTTCTTGTTGGAAATTTTCTTGTGTCAAGGATTTTCCTAGCAGTAAATAGTGAGAAGTCATATAGAAGTGTGACATGATAACACAATATAACCAATCGTCCCTCTTCCATCATAATGTAATAATAGCGAGCATTCTTTAGAGTGAAGAGTGAAATATTATAAATGCAATAGTAAGCAATTGGCCCTCTTTCATGGTAAAATCACCTTGCACAGAGTGACATGTATACTCTTCATCAAAGCAGTGCCGATTTGTGATAGGCTGTGCAACCACGTGTCATATAAGGAAGATCCATATAGCGCTTATTTTGTAAGTACAAGGAGGTTGCATATGTTTCTGTCATGTTCATGTCGATTATAGTGCCTGTTGAGCTAACATAAGCATTACATGCTGAATTAGCCACTTAAACAACCCTGAAAATGCTTAGTTAATCAAAACCCTAAAATGGTGTGTGGTTTGGTTTGAGAGAGTTTTATAATGACGTGCGGTACGAGGTCCCGAAACTTTCTATAAATAGGCATGCTGCCCTCCATTTAGTCTCAATCTCGTTTTTACAGGTTTTAGGCCCTCTAGCTTTGTTGCCTACACCCCGTTTGTGAAGGACATCTCATTCAAAGCTGCCTATTGTTGTCTATATCAGTTTGGCACTTGTTTCCAGTCTCCATCGCGCAGTCTCCATTGATTTTTGCAGTGTTTACTGATCAGCCACATCGTCTACAGTTGGAAACTGCTGAAGTACTGCTTTTGTGATGTGTGGGTGTTCTATGGACTGCCATGTCATCATACTTGCATTTTTATTGCCGTCAGCTTGCCACATCATCATACTTGCATTTTTGGTGCCGTCAGCTTGCCACGTCATCATACTTGCATTTTTGCTGCCATGAGCCTGCCACTTTATCCCATTGCTTGTGTTTGCACTTTTCTGTTGCCCAGTTTTTCTCTCCCCTCAGGTACTTGCGTTTTTAGTCTTCCTCTTTCCTCACTGCCCGTCTGCATTAGATCCACCTTCTAAAGCTATGTTTGCTGGCATTTGACCCTCGGAGACTACTTTGTTGTGTTTTGGGATCTATTTGGAGTACGGCATACTCTCTAGCTCATTATCTTTTCCTTGGTCCTTGAGACACAGGAGTGCATTGTTGGAATACTCGTGCATTTGCCATGTCATGATTTCATGATCCGTAGTAGAATCATGAGGAACTTAAGCAAGTTGTCAAATCCAAGAGAGGAAAGCGGAGTTTAAGAGAAGAAGACATTTGATGTATCGGTTGTGCAAATGATGACCACTCCTAAAGGTGTGGAGTGTTCTTATTTAAAGGACCACACTCTAACAAGTAGCAGAACTTAAAGGAACAACATCAAGATACAATGTTAGAGAAATGGCTACTTCCTTAGGGACACTTTATTGACCCAATTTTGGTTATGTTTATATATGATGATGCAAAGGGGAGTTAGCATGTTTCATTGGCAAAGTCTTAAGCTACAGGACAAGATAGATTCATTATTATCAAGAGAATTGTCTTTCATTCATATTTTGATCAAGTTTCAAAGAGGTCTATAGTGACAAACTTAAGTGAAAGTCGGTATTGTGGGACATCATTCACTCTAAAAATGGTTCTCACCGTTGATAAATGAGCCTTTCTTATTTTCCCAACATTGAAAGGAGGATAAGAGACACTGTTCCGGTGTAAACTCTCCATTTGAAGCGAGATCTTTCCCTGGTGTAGTCTATCCTTATGAGGAACTGACTGAAATAGCTCATTCATATTCCAAATCAAGTTTCAAAGAGGTCTATAGGGATAACCTAGTAAATATATCCTTTGAGCTCGACAAAAAGCCATAATGAGTATGGGAACATCATTCACTCTATCCAAAATGCAACTTTAGCCCAAAAAAAGGAACAAAAGTTTAATGATCATTTTTTGTTTTCAAATAGTTCGAACAAATGTATGGTGTTGCAGCGTACAAAATGTATCGTACGGGCATAGAATGCAACATTGTGTAGGACTTTGATTAGAAGTATGAATTCACCGTGCCTCAATCATTCTTTCAAACAACTCACGTGGAAGACTAGGTGAACTTGGATCTCAAAAGGTAAATCAAGCTCGTGGGATACGCTTCTAATGTTGGTAATTTGGAAAGGATTGCAATTTTTTGAAGATAGCTTATAGTTCTTGTTGGTAGTTATTGAATTGGAGTCCTTTGGGACTTTAAGGTAAATCCACGTGCCCTCCTAGAGCTCTCGAGTACTACAATGTTGGTTGGCATAAAGTGTGGCACGATGCTAGGCCGCTTTAATGCTTTTTCTTATTGCAATCATCAACATTTTTTGCATATCATGCAAAGAGCTCACTATGGATTGCAGTTTCACCTCCTTGAGCACAACGGCAAGTGGTGGTTTTGGCTCATAACTATACATTAGCATAAACGAGCTATAGCTAGTAGCTGAATGCTTAGCATTGTTGTAAGTAAACTAAATTTGAGGAAGGTAGTACTTCCAATCAGATTCTCTTTAGGAGACATATGCATATAATATATCCTCTATAGTCTAATTTGTTCTTTTGGTCTTTCTATCGATCTCGGGACGTTTCGAGGATGATATGGATAATTATATGTCCAATTTGTAGAGTGCAATTTGCCAGAAATGGATAGTAAACTAAGAGTCGGATAGTAAACTAAGAGTCTCGATCACGGACTATTTTATTAGGAAAATGATAAAGTCTAGAAAGATGCTCAACCAACCAACTTGTGCTTTTAATGATCTTTGTGGGATTGAATTGAGCCATTTTTATTAATTGGTTGATGATAATCTAGATCATATCATGAACTCGATTCATATGGGATAATCTTATTACAAAGTCCATAGAAATGCTACCCCATTTTTTATTGGAAATTTATAAAGGATGTAACATCCTTGCTTGTTTGTGCCATTCAACTTTATTAAGTTGAAGTTCTGAGCACTGACGCACATAAGACTCAACCAAAGTCTTCATGTGCAACCAATAAAAGTAGCAAGCAACCAAGGCCAAAGTTTGGTGTATGCCAAGAGAATGGATTTTAAACTCAAATTTCTACAAAAGCTTTATCTATCTCGCCTTATGTACATGGAGATTGTGTTGATCACAGAGGTACTTTAACGAATGGTTTGTTAGTCCAAATAATGAACCAGGTGCCATACAAATAATGACGCCAAATTCTAAGTGCATAGATGATTGCCAATAGTTCCTTCTCTTGAGTGGCATAACATGTTTGGGGGTGTGTGAGCATACAATTCTCAAATGCCATAGATTACCCATGCTAATAAAGAACATTATCCATAGCATTTCGATTGATTGCTATCTTTCTCTCAAAGGGCCTTGCCAAAATGATCTTCACTTCGGTAAGATTTAGCAATTAGTTTAAGAGGGACTTGATGAAACCAACCTTTCTTCCGGGATAGTGTGGTAGTTACATAAATTGAAATGCACACTTTACCTTAAATAATCTTGGATATTGGGCACCTTGTTAGTCCCAAAACTGGTGCCCCTTTCGGTATTTCTTTAACTTCAATTACCAATGGATTGAATACAAGCCGAGATTCCACGATCTCCTTGGCTAACCCAAAAGCCCTTTATTGTTCCAACAATCAGCAAACAAATTGGGCAATTTGCCTCTTGATTTTCACCCAAGACTTGTTGTAATTGGACCCCAATTGACCAAATGCTGCCCTAACTTTATGATGAATGACTGGGCATTTGAAATCCTTGAGCAAGTGCTGATTTTAGTGTGCCATACCCTCTCGTTGGTATGGGTAGCAAGGTGGCTACTAAACCCTATTTTTTACCGTAAATTAGGATTTATAGTAGAAATCCTTATTCTATCTTTCAAATTTGGGTGAGATATGCTCCAAATGGTTGAGATAAGCTTAGATCTCTTGAGAATGGGTTGGAATAACTGAGAGAATGCTAGAGAGAAAAAATTTAGGATTCCACATGGGAAAACCTCGGAATTAGTGTGCAGCCTTTCTGACTCTACCCAAAATTAAATGTACCCATCCATAATTAAATTGGCTAGGCTATTTGCAACCTAGAGTGGTCCTCAACCCATGTTGACCCCTAGATTGGCATTAATTAATTAATTAATGCCAGTCCCTAATGTCACCATTGGCACTTATTGGCCAAACAAGTGTCCTAGGGTCAAAATTTACACCAATTGACCACCAAAACCCAGTTGGCATAACTTATTGCAACTTCTGTCTTTGACATCCACTGTATCCTTGGGGTCCTTGGCGTGTTACCATGAAATAATCGCCATGTGCATCTCATGTGCTAAACAACCTGGCACATTGGATTAATAACTTAATCAAATGTTATTGGCAAGATTAAAGCATCTCAAAATTTCACATCCTTGTGACAGACATCCCCTTGAAATTTGTGCAACCGTCCTCGATTGCAGTGCATTGTGCCAAAGGAAAAGCATACGGCACTAGAATTTCCATAAGGTATTATAGTTACAACAATGGCCACTATTATTTAACCATGTCATAATGCTCCAAACCTGTTGTAAATTTCCAGCCAGCATAAATATTAAGTAAAACTGAGAAAGAGTCTAGAACTCTTGCTAGAAACCCATTGGATGCATCCATAACTCATGTTTCTCAACTGTTCTCACTTCACAACCATAATAAAGCATATTCTTAATATAAACTAAATGTCAATGGTATTCACTAACATGCTATTGTCCATGGAACCAACTGTAAACCATTGAAAAACTAGCATAAATTGATAAAAAAGTGATCACTTGCTAATCTGAGAACTCATAAAAAACAGCTGCATATGTGACTCCAAACTGATCACAAACTGATTGGAAAATTTGATCAGTAACTGATGCAAAACTGATCTCAAAAGTGATCATAAACGTTCCTTGAGCTAATAAAAATTTGATCTCCAAAACTTAGACAAAAATTCATGTGAAATTGATCATAGACTGATCCCAAATTGATGCAAAAGTATAGTCTCAAATCATAGAAAAAAAGGTACTTAAAGCAGGATTGTGATGGCCATCTATGTTAAAAGATACCTATCAATTTGCCAAAGAATGTGTTGTCTGTATGCAACAAGGTCAACCAAAACTGAGGGATAGAATGGAAGATCATTTGGTGTTACCCTTAGAGCCATTTCATAAATGAGGCATTGACTCAAACCAATAGCACAAAAAACAAAAAATACTTGACCTTACCTTGCATAGTTACCAATTTAGCCACATGAAGACCACTATCTCATCTTCATGTCACTTCACCTTCTTGACCACCTCTACAGAGTGCTACCACTTCATGCCATCCATACTCGTTTGCATACATCTCATAGTGACTAGTACAGTGAGTAATGACCCTATGGCAGACATACTGTCAACACTGTACCTTAGATGTATGCTAAATGCATCCAAGTTCTACTAAATGCATGCTAAATGCATCCAAGATCTACTACATATGAGAGTTGTTCACCATTGGAGGAGTGGAAGTGCTACCTTTCCCTCGAGTATCAGGCAATGCTTTGGACTTGTGCTCTGCTCAACTTGACTAAGCCCGAACTGAAGTAGGCTCTATCATAAGGGTATCTAGGTAAAGTTGCAACAACTGAGGGTAGTTTGCCAAGTCATCCTTTTCCAGCCATTTTGCATCCATTGGTGAATAGTTCTGAAATTTCACCAAATATGTTCTTGAAACTCTACCTCTGACCTTTCTTTCCTTATGTGCCAAAATCTGGTCGTGTACCAAAATTCATCTAGCTTCTCAAGCTCAGGTTGAAATTCAGTAGATATATCCTTTGGCACATCATCATAAAAGGGTCTCAACAAACCAATTTGAAAGGCATTGTGTATCCGCCAATATGAAGGTAATTTCAGCTGATATGTCACATTGCTAATCTTTTCTAACACTTGAAACAACCCATAGTATCTCATACTGAAGTTTGGATACAATTTCTCTTTTCCTTTCATCTTTTTTAGCCTTGTCTTTTCAAAATGTAGCAATACATAATCACCCTCTGCAAATTGTAAAGCACGTCTATGGTGATCAACTGCTTTCTTTTGCTTTTCTTGTGATATTTGAAGTACATACTATATCTATGCATAGGTTGCATGGAAGTTTTCCGTATAACAGTGAGCCTCAAAGATCTTATCCTTAGTTTGTAAGATAGGAAATATCTTCTTGCCACCCTCAACCACCTCAAATGGAGCTTTGCTAGTGGAACTATGCACTGTGCTGTTGTAAGCAAGCTCAACCAATGGCAAATACTACTCCCAATGCGTCTTGTGGTTTGAAACATAGCACTTGAAAAGATCGAGCACTATGGAATTTGCTTCCTCAGATTAACCTTCTGTCTCCGAATGGCAGGATGCTAAGAATTTTAGCGTGGTACCCATATTCTCAAACAACCCCTTCTAAAATAAATTGGTCATCCGAGGGTCTCGATCATTGACGATCGACTCTGGCATACCATGATACTTAACGATGTGTTGCAAAAGCAATTGTGCTATATGATTAGCCTATTTTCTTCCTCTCTGGGAATGAAATGGGCTTCTTTGCTAAACCTGCAAATGATAGTCCATATCCTGTCATTCCTGGTAGGTATCCTAGGAAGCTCAAAAATAAAATCCCTTGTAGCTCTATGCCAAGGCGTATTTGGAATAGGCAAGGATTGCAACAAGTCCGACACCTTTTGTCTATCATACTTTACCTTCTGACATACAATGTATGCCTTGAAAAACCGCTCTATATCATGTCTTAAAGCTAGCCAATAAAAGAAATTCAGCACTGCCTTGACTCTGGGATCAATATCTCCGTGTCTTGCATATGGAGAAGCATGACTTTTAGTGATAATTATAGGTCTTAATTGTTTTGTGACACATAGTTGTCCATGCATTAGCAGAAACCATCTCTAAGCACAAAGTGCTCATGCCTTTGACCATTGTAAAGTTGATCATAAACATTAGCAAAGTTTGTATCAATAGCATATTGGCATGACTTTTAGTGATAATTATAGGTCTTAATTGTTTTGTGACACATAGTTGTCCATGCATTAGCAGAAACCATCTCTAAGCACAAAGTGCTCATGCCTTTGACCATTGTAAAGTTGATCATAAACATTAGCAAAGTTTGTATCAATAGCATATTGCTCTTTCATGGCGTCCAACTTAGTGTGATAAAGCCATGCTGACGGTTGAAATTTGTAGCTTACGTGATAATGCATTAGCCACAATATTCTTTTTACCATCAATGTATACAATTTGATTGTCTGTCTGCATTGTAAAATCAGCCCCTAACAAATAATGTTTCCATGTAGAGAGTGTATGGATTATAGGCTAGAGCTCTTTCTCATAGACTTGCAAATTGTTTAGTGCAACGTGGACAATTCGGCTCTCATAAGCGACAACTCGGCCATCCTGCATAAGAACAGTCTCGATGCTTTTACCACATGTATCACATTGAACTAGAATGACTTTCTTAGATCGGACAACAGAAGCACATGACCCAAAGTCATCTTTTTCTTCAACTTTTCAAATGCTGAAATTTCCATTGCTGTCCATCTAAATGACACATCCTTCTTCTGCAAAGCATGGAATGGAGATGCAATTTCAGCAAATCCGCGTACATATATCCTATAGTAAAAATATAAACTGAAGAAGTTGTGGATCTCATGTACATTTCTCAAAGGTGGCCATGATCGTATTGCCTCAACCTTTGCAGGGTCCATGCGAATACCATCAGCCGATACAATATGCCCTTGAAAGTGGATCTCATGCAAAAGAATTCACTTTTCTTGTCATTGATATCAACCTATGCTTATGTAGTTCATTGAACACGATGTCCAAGTGTTTTCTATGCTTTGTCTCATTCTTTGAATAGACAATCATGTCATCAAAGAATGTCCCTACAAATCTTGTATGTGGTGTGAGGATACGATTGATCGTCTGATTGAAATTGGCAGGACCATTTGTAAGTTCAAAAGGCATAACAAGAAATTCATACAACCCAAAAGATATCCTGGAAGTTGGGCACATTTTCCAGTCTAATGTATATCTGATGATATCCACTTTTCAAATATATACGGCTGAATATGGCTGCTCCTTGCAATCTATCCATAACATCATCGATTCGAGGGATTGAAAAGCGATTCTTTATCCCGATCTTGTTCAGAGAATGATAATCAATGCATATATGCCACGAACCATTCTTTTTTTTACACCAAAAGCATTGGAGAACAAAAGGGGGATGAGTTGGGTTGAATCAGCCCTTTTTCTAATAGCTCATTCACCTAACTCAATCTCCTCGTGTTAGGCCGCACTGACTCTATAGCGTGGCTTATTAGGTGGACCAGGGATAAGATCTATGCCATGATTTTCAGGCTTTTCAGGTGGTAGCTACCCAAGAAGTGACCGAGAGAAGCAATCAGTATACATTTTCAGAAATGACATGTGATCCTTCTCTTAGACATATTCCCAACATTCTCACTATCATCCTTATTCTTAGTAAAAACCAAGTACGTTGAAAGATAATTTTTCATTTCTTTAGAAATGGCAACTGTAGACACAACAGGGACAAATTTCCATTTCAATTTTACATGGAATGTGAGTGTCTTTTCCTTACACTGAATAGTGATCTCTTTTGCACAAGAATCAATCACTACATGCATGTGGTGACACCATGGCATACCAAGCAACACATCACAACTCTTAAGTGGAGCAATGAAGAACTCTTCACTGTCCACGTATCCTTGTATATGCAATTGAAACTTTTCACTGAGCGATGTGATAGGCTTTGTATGGCCTTTACATGCCATTTCAACTTCCCCCATGGGTCCCATCTTATCCTCTTCGATGCGTAGATAGATCCTCTTTGATGCGTTGACAGGCTACCATGTCTACAAAGATGAAGTTGGATCTTGTACCATTGTCAAAGAATATCAATGCATGCTGGTCTCTAATTTTGCCCCATGCTCTGCACAACTCAGTAGCATCATCATTGGATTGATCACTAACAACATCAAGCACCAATCTCACTGATGTTTTGGGCTTTTTTCCCTTAAGACTTTCCTTGATTTTCTATTTTTAGCTTGCTGCCTATTGGGGCAGTCAATGTGACCCTGTTGTTCACAAATTAAACATTTATTTGCAGCCATCAATTCCTTATGCCGTGCAAATGTTTTTGAGCAGTTTCTTTGCTGTTTTGGCCTCTTTTCAGGCTGATTTTCAGATTTGCCCCTTTTCTTAGCCTTAAATGGCTTTTTATTCGTCTTCTCCCCACTCTCTAGGAAGCCCTAATCTTTTCCCACATAGCAAAGCATTTGTTGTAGTAGTAGTCTCTATGAGCTGAGACATGCTAGAGATGGTGGATTTAATGCAAAAGTTCCTGATTCCTTTAGGCAACCCATAAACATTATTTTGTACTTGCTCATGAAGGGGTACGGGGCAATAACAAGAGATGAGTAGCAATGCATCCCAAAACTTCTCATTGTATTGCTCCAAATTCTTGCATTCCTTAGCGTCTAGTTTATTCCAAGCTCTTGTGATGTTCAGCTCAAAGGTACTTGTCAATTAATTCGATGCAAACATTTGCTTGAATTGTACCCATCCTGACGGTGTTCTACCCTGTATCAAAAGAGTGGACCACCACTACAATGCGTTCCCCTTTAAGTAAGTAGCTGCCTTTCAAATTTTTGAGGGCTTTGTGAAGTTCCCTTCTTGAATAGGCTGCATCAAATTGTTGAATGAAAGTCAAAGCTTTTAGCCTATCTCATGGTTGTCAGGTACAAAAGGTACAATAGGGTAGATAAAATATGGTACTAAATGGTACCTTATGATTTTATAAGGTACGGTACGATTTTAGTATGAAAAAAAATAACTTAATTTAAAAAAGAACTATAAATCATAAGACATATTTAAAGTGCAAATATGCATTACAAAATAAGATGAATGATCATACATGGTACAATTGTTATAGGAGTTAGAAGTGAGTCACGACTAACTCAACAATCACAAGTGAAATTTGCCAATCTGGATACAATCATTAATGATACTTCATACATTGTACTCATCATCATCATCATCATCATCATCATATGAGCGCTCAACAAGAGAGTCTGAAGATGACTCCTCGGCATCAGATGATGAGACACTCTCGTACTCATTCTCATTGATGAGGTTACCATTATTATCAAATGATGGCTCCCTAGGTGATGGGTGTGTAACTGTAAGCAAGGGGGGGGGGATACTATCATTAGGCATGGGATGAGAGCTACTAGAGCCCCGCCTCACATATGTTTGCAAACCACTCAAACCACCACCCCTTGTCGATCTCGGAGGGTGTCAAATGACCATGCCCCTGCTAGCAATTGTTGTAGCTCAAACTCCTTGAATTGGTTGAACTTGTCGCCCATGAGCACACTGTTTGGAAGTGCCACGAGTGTTTGTTGCTATGAGCTCTCTATAGAGCTCTGCAAAGATATGCTCCTCCTCCTCATCAATCTCTTGGTGTACACTTGGAAGAGTACCGCTTGTTAACTTGAATGTATCAACATTCACCTACACAATGCACATAAGATTATAAATACTAAATTGCTAAGTATAAAATTGAAAATAACAAATTTAAACTTGACTTAACCAAAATGATAAGCGTTTACTAGCTTTGGACTATCCTGTTGGGTTTCCACTCATGCCCTACGCTCGTAGAGGAGTGTCGGTAATCAATAGGACACTGGGGCACTTTTTACTCTTAGTACGAGAGGTTTCTTCCCCCAGACTTATTGTCTTCTTTCGTATGTGCTTATGTCACACACTTATGGGCACTTATCATGTTCGGATGTGAACACCCCCTACAAACCTAAGGCTTAACGGCTGTACTTTGTACTTTCAGCTCACACTTTTTCAGATGGGTATCGTACTTCACTCTCCACACTGTCTACTGCACTCTCAGCTGAGCTTCGATCCTCTCTCTCACTCACATTTGGTATTAGAGCTGAGGCTCTGCTCAGGTTTAGCTCTGCTCAACCTTCAGGAGTTTTCGCACAGTCCAGCTCTACTCCAGTCTGTGAATCTGCCCAAACCGCCAGCTAGAAAGCAGCCGCCACTACCCAGCAGGTCCGTCACCTCTGGCGCTAGGTCCACCACAGCAGTGCTACCGTCCTGCAGCTCGCCAGTCGGCCTGGGAGATAGTCCGCTAGGGTGCCTCCATCCTTGCCTCCCTACCTACGATACCCTTGTCCTGGCTACACAGCCTCTGGCCACGCCGCCTCTAGCCACACCGGCCTTTGACAATAGCATCGTCTGCAACTTGCGCCGCCCCCGCCCTCGCCCCCGCCCCCGGCCCTGTCCCTGCACCCTGCACTGCACCGTGAAGTACTAGTTGCGCCGCCCGTTAGTACTTTGGGCAGCTCTGCTAGCTGCGACGTCAGCTATGGCAACTGCAATGCCCTACAGCCTGATCCTCTGTGCCACCACACCTTGTTGTCTGCACCTACTGCAACCAACTCGACTGGTTTCTGAGGTAATTTATTTTAAAATTACTTTTTTATTTCAGATTCATCTCTGGAAAAGGGGGCTTTTGCCCAGGCAAGCACAGAATTCTGAGTACGTGTCTGGGACACGATTGATGCAAAATTCTTGGCAAATAACTAAAAAATTTTGGGGCTTTTGAGGTTTTTGAAGACATTGGCACGTACTGCAGTCTCAGTTAGAGATAGACTGTTTTGGTGACAATTTTGGGGTTCTTTTGCTCATACAGTGTTGCTAAACATTGAATGCACCTTGGATTGCATGCATACTGTAGTCTTAGTCAGAGATAGATTGTTTTGGACAATTTTGGAGCAAGAAAATTTGGGTTTTTTTTGCTCATAGTGTTGCTGAACATTGAATGCACCTTGGAATGTGTGCATTACAAACAGTTTTGACAGAGTGTACCTCAGTGTACTAATTGCAACAAGCTATTTATTGTAATTTTTGGAAATTTTGGAGATTTCCAAGTTATTCCAGCTTGGACATTGCTCTTTTTCCTTCTTTTGGTATTGATTATCATGGCAAATCAGGGAGGAGATGTATTTACCTATGTATCCAAGAAGGACAGATTGGATGGTAACAATTATTCACTTTGGTCCTTTATGATGAAGAATATGCTTGTTGCGAAAAATCTTTGGGACTATGTCAGTGGAGAAAAAGTTAGGCCCGGAGTTGTGGCTCCTGCTACTCCTCCTCCAGGAGGATGTGGACAACGGGCACCTCAGCCTGTTCAGCCTGCTCCACTTCATTCACTTCCCCAAAGATTAGCAGCTCAAAAAGCATGGGATACACGGGATGCATAGGCTTTGTCGTTAATTGCATTGGCAGTTCAGCGGTCCATTATCCCTCACATTCGTTCTGTAGTTTCTTCACGAGAAGCTTGGCTAACTTTTGAGCAGATGTTTGCTGGTAAGAATGAGACTAGCATCTCTTTTCTAAAGAAAGAGCTTGAGACATTGAAAATGGATGAGGGTGATTCTATGCAGGATCACTCGAGTAAAATTCAAGACTTGCGTGAGCAACTTATGAATGTCGATGAGTACTATTCAGATGCACAACTGATATCTACTACATTGAACTCATTACCTCCTTCGTAGTTGGCTTTTCATACGGCCCTAAATCTCACCATGAGGATTGTTCCACGGCCTATTTCTTTTCTTGAGTTAGTCAGTTTGCTTCTAGAGGAGGAGCAAACAAAAAGAAATAGTAGTGTGGATATCACAGCCTTTCATACGGCCCTAAATCTCACCATGAGGATTGTTCCACGGCCTATTTCTTTTCTTGAGTTAGTCAGTTTGCTTCTAGAGGAGGAGCAAACAAAAAGAAATAGTAGTGTGGATATCACAGCCTTTGAGCAAACTTTTATGGCTAGACAGAAGGGCAAAGGCAGCCAAGTAAAGAATGCTCCGCAGAGCTTTGGGACTTCAGGCACCTCACAGGGAAATAAAAAACAAGGAGGCACGCAAGCCAAGAAGGACAAATGCTATTATTGCAAGAAGCCAAGCCACTACATCACTGAATGTAGAAAGCGCATTGCCAAGGAGAAGAAAAAGGAGTCAGGGATGTCTGTTTCTGATTCTCCATTGACTCCTACCGAGTTAGCGTCCTTTGTTGCAGACATGGACTATTGTTTTTACACATGCAGTAATGACTCTTCTTGGGCTGATCGAGCATTTAGCTCTAGTGAGGATGCATGCACTTGGTTTTTTGACAGTGGTGCTTCTAGGCACATCACATCTCGCAGAGATTTATTTGCTTCTGTTGGTGCAGCTCCAATTGGCAAGTCTGTACTAGGTACTCAGAAAAAAGTTGGATAACAAGGTTGTCAAATGCATTTTTGTGGGATATAGTAGCGAGAGCAAAGGCTATAGTCTCTATGATCCTGTCTCTAAAAAGGTGTTTGTCAATAGGGATGCACTATTTGATGAAAAATCAAAACTGTCCCTTGCTGGTTTTGACACGTATCAGGCTGCCCATGATGTATTTGAAGGGTTGCTACCCATTTCATTTGGTGATTCAGCTGGAGTTTCAGCAAGTGACTTAATGTTCAGCCAGCTGGTCCATTGGAAAATACAGAAAATCAGCCATTGGCTGATCTGAATATTCAGCAAAGTGTTGAAACTGAAATTCAGCAAGAGTTTGTGCACAATCAGGAGGCAAGATAAATGCCTAGATGGTATTTACAGACTATGAAAGATAGTCATTTGGATGCACCCATGATTGATCGTATTAGAAGGCAAGCTCGTATGCATGATACTGCACATACCATAGAGTTTGTTATGGCAACAAGTATAGTTGATGATGAGGAGTCTGAATGTTTTGAGAATGCACAACAAAGTGTGCATTGGATAGCAGCAATGCAAGCTGAATTTGATTCTATCATTAAGAATCAAGCTGAAGAAAGCCATTGGAACAAAGTGGGTCTACAAGCTGAAACGGAATGCAGATGGATCCATTGACAAATATAAGGCAAGGCTTGTAGCTAAGGGGTATGCACAGAAGAAATGCATTGACTACGAGGAGACATTTGCTCCTACCTCCCGAATGACTACCATTAGGTCTATGGTTGCTTTGGCTGCCCATTATGGATGGACTATGCATCAGTTAGATATTAAAATTGCATTTTTACATGGGGAACTTCATGAGGAAGTATATGTACAATAGTCCATTGGTTTTGTAGTTGAGGGATCCAAACACTTGGTTTGCAAGCTGAAAAAGGCTTTATATGGCTTGAAACAAGCTCCTAGAGATTGGTATGGAAAGATTGATGCCTTTTTACTCAACCAAGGATTTATAAATAGCTCATCTGAGTCTACTCTTTACATATGTAAAGAGGGGTAATCCATGCTGATCATTTGTCTAACTATATGTTGATGATCTTTTGCTTACAGGGACACATGCTGATCAGATTTCAGCATTCAAACAAAAGTTGCAACAAACTTTTGAAATGTCAGACTTGGGGTCTTTGCATTATTACTTGGGCATTCAATTCATACATGATGCTAGAGGTATTGGTTTATCACAGTCAAGATACATCGGTAAACTTCTTGAGAAGTTTGGCTTATAGGATTGCAAGCCAATGTGTATACCAATGGAACCTAGACTAAAGCTATCATTACATGATGACAATGATTTGTTTGATATACACACATATGCTCTAGCAGTTGAATGTCTTATTTACCTATGCAACACTAGGTCGGACATACAGTTTGTAGTTTCAACCTTGAGCAGATATATGCATTAGCCACGTATGTCACATTGGCAAGTTGTCAAGCGTGTCTTTCGTTACTTGCAAGGTACTAGATCTCTTGGATTGCTTTATGCCAAGGGGGGACCACTGCAGTTACATGCTTACAGTGATTCTGGTTGGGTTGGTGATTATGATTCACATCACTCCACTAGTAGCAATTGTTTCTTGCTTGGCTCATCTTGCATATCTTGGCTTAACAAGAAACAATCCACTGTTGCCACATCGTCATGTGAAGCTGAATACAAGGCAGCTTTCACTACCATAGTTAAATGTGTATGGATTAGATGCTGCTAGCTGATTTGGATGTATCTGTTACGGAGCCTACTCCTTTGTTCACTGACAGTTGCCATTGTAGTAGCACGGAATCCAGTGTTTCATGTACGCACGAAACACATTGAGATACATTATCACTTTGTCAGAGAGAGACTACATGTAGGTGATATCAGCCTTGTCTATTGTCCTACCACCAATAATGTGGCAGACATCTTCACCAAAGCTATTCCTCCTGACAAATTTGAAGCATTTCACAATGCTTTAAATTTGATCTCCTTTGGTGACGGATGATCCTTGTATTTTTTATAACTCTTCACTCTAGGGGGTTTTGTTGGGTTTCCACTCACGTCTACGCTCACAGAGGAGTGTTGATGATTAGTAGAACATTGGGGCACTTTTTATTACTCGGTACGAGAGGTTTTTCCCTTAGACTTATTGTCTTCTTTCGTATGTGCCTATATCACACACTTATGGGCACTTATCGTATTCGGGTGTGAACATCCCCTACAACCCTAAGGTTTAAGGGTTGTACTTTGTACTTTCAGCTCACACTCTTTTAGACTATTGCATTGGGTGTCATGCTTCACTCTCCATACTGTCTACTACACTCTCAGAGATGAGTTTCGATCCTCTCTCTTACTCACATATCCATGGTCATTATGGCCTTCATCATGCGTAAGTTAGTGCGGCAATAGACTAGCTGCTGTTGAGAAATCAAATGATGTATGCCTAGAAGAGACTTTGTATAAGAGAGATGACAAAAGTTGTATGCTCCAGAAGAGATGTTCAAAATCCCATAAGCACAGAGAGGAAGAGTGATACTATCCAAAAAAGCTATATAAGCATGTACTTGACACTCATTTCAATGCAATGGTACTTTCATTTTGTGTCACTCAAGATTGTGTTTATGAGTCCAAGCTAATCCATCTTGGAACCTAATTCACTTGAGTTACAATCTTTCACCTCTATCATGTTCCATATCTATAATTTGCGTCCTCCATAGCTAGCATAGCTCTAGATCCGTGTTTCTCAATATGGTATCAGAGCTGTGGTGAGCTATGTCTAGCCACACCCATTCTCCCTCTTCTACTTCTACTACCTCTTGTTCTAGCTCTCATGGTAATGATAGCAATTTAGTTTAGGAGTAAAATCAGTTTGATAGTGTAGGAGAGAGAGAGAGAGAGAGTTCTATTATTGCGAGTAGGTTCCTTAGTACCAAGTAGTTGCTACAAATGATGTCTCCTTTTTTGCTGAGCACCTTAGTGATGAATTAAGAAGGCAGTTTCTGGAGTGCAGAGCTCAAATCTGGCCGACTTCCCAGGTGTAACATTCATGGCTTGCTTGGTGACATTCCCATAGGACAAGAAGGATCATCCATCATTGATAGAAGAAGAGGAAAGCGGGAGAACACAAAGACAAAGAAAGAAAAGGCACATCAGTTTTTTCTCTCCCGTCTGATCCATCTCTACTACTACAGGTCACTCCCACAGGCCAACATATACAAGGTGTAGAAAAGACTACAGTTCTTCTTCCTTCTTCTCAAAAACACCCACACGCAGACACACGAAGTAGATTAGTAAAGGCTCTGGACATCTTCACGGTCGTCAGATCTGTTGAAGGCTGTGGATATCTTCACGGCCTGGTACCGATCAAGTAATAGGAGATGGGGTGCTGCTGATAAGGCTGCTGTACCTTAAGGAGATTGCGCTGAGAGACCAGCATCTTTGTGCTTGAACAATTGATTGAAAACAGGGGCGGAGTAGTCAAAAGCGAGGCACAGGCACACGCAACTTTGTTCTCATCGACGACTGGTCTTCTTGTTCTCGAAGTACTCTCCGTTCGTTCTTAGAAGACGAAGAAAGCGATGCAGTCTGACGGGATCAATCTTGGAAGATGAGACTGCGGGTTGTGTCTCAATCGCAGAAGAAAGCGTGAAAAAAAAACAATAAGAGTTTGGTCTATTCAGTTTAAACCTTAACATTAAGATAAAAAATCAACCCATCCTAACTATCCCCTTTCTCACTATATCTCTCTAACCAGCGTAGCACAAGCCCAGTTCATGCATGTAGCCTTTGAATTCATTTGTGTAATCATATCAGTTCATACTCATAAGCACTCAAATACTCATAAAAGTGTTGTTGCTATCAAGACACTTTGTAATTTCCATATAAAAAATTATTTGCTTGCACAAAAGTCACAAGTATCAAATCCCTTGTAAATCTCAATCTTCTTGTAAAAGGATAGACACTGCCCGAGAGTTCTCGTGGTAAGACCTCCTACTAAAGATGACCGAAGTGGAACATATAGGAAAATTTAACGGTGAAGGCTTCCATGCGTGGAAGGAGAAGACCATGTACCATCTTATGTGGAAAGACTTATGGGACTTGTTTGAAGATGATGCAGATAACAAGAAAGAAGATGATGAAGATGGGTTTGTTGAAGAAGACTAGTTCAAAACCAAAGAATGGAAAAAGATGAATAACAAGGCACTAGGTGTCATTGCCTGGGGACTAAGTGATGATGTGCTACATCATATATCTGGCATAAGAAATGCTAGAACCTTTTGGGAGGAACTTGGCAAAATGTTTGGTACCCAAGCAAAGAACTCAAAGGTAAAACTACTCATGCAGTTTATAAACTAGATATCAAAGACAGTGCTTCACTAGGCTGCCAAGCTAGTCTCCTGATCCATGATTGCATGCAGGGGGGGCAAAAGCCAGCAAGGGTAGAGACTCGTCATTTGAGGGGGGGTGTTGAGAAATCAAATGATGTATGCCTAGAAGAGGCTTTGTATAAGAGACATGACATAAGTTGTATGCTCCAGAAGAGATGTCCAAAATCCCATAAGCACAGAGAGGAAGAGTGGTACTATCCAAAAAAGCTATATAAGCATGTACTTGACACTCATTTCAATGCAATGGTACTTTCATTTTGTGTCACTCAAGATTGTGTTTATGAGTCCAAGCTAATCCATCTTGGAACCTAATTTACTTGAATTACAATCTTTCACCTCTACCATGTTCCATATCTATAATCTGCGTCCTCCATAGCTAGCATAGCTCTAGATCCGTGTTTCTCAACAGCTGCTCTATAAGACGATTGCGAATCTTCATGTGAATGAGAGAATAGGCACTCCACTTTCTCTCACATGCACCCAAAGAGCAATCCTGAGCAATGACTCTCATGGCCAAGGGTTAAAGAGTCTGCAATGATATCTAAAATTCTGCCACTAAAAGAGAGGCTTTATAAGTGACTTTCTTCTCCAATAAGTGGGAGAAGCAAAAGCCACATGTTCTCTTTGATCCGCATAGCATCCAACCTCCTCTAGGACTGTGTTGTGGTCATCTATGGGGGACCACACGAGCGAGATATGCAAGCTGGTCAGAACACAGCTCTCTATCATCCCCAACTGTTGAAGACTTGCAGGCCAGATGTAATAGTGCTACAAATCCATGGATAGGCTTACACATCCATGTCCATTTTTTCTTTGCTATGCCAATGATATGTGCACATTGCGACTTCGCAATCATTGTGCAAGCCCATGCCTCCACCAACGCTACTCTAAAGAAGTGAACGAGAAGACCCATGGTGGACCTCTCACAATCACTCATACGTAACACCCTATAAAAGGAAGTCATGGCAATCACGATCCCACGAACTCTGTACCACAATTGCTCATCAAGGTACAAGCGTTGCATGGCTTTGGCCTCCTATGTCTCATACTCATTCCACTCATGCCATAGAGTGGACACCATTGTCCCAGACCGCACCTCATAAAGGTGCTCCAATAGCAACCATATATAAGCAAAGTGAGTTGAAGAAGGCTTCTTCAACTCAAGCGTGCTATGCTCGTGATATATTGCAAGCACCTTCACCTTCATCGTGAAGAAGGTGACAATTGATATAGCCTTATGCACCACCCTCTTCGCCCATTTGAACTTCCCGATGTCCTCCATGAGCAAGTCCAAACAATGACCTTCAAGTCAAGCGTACTATGTTGACAATACACGGCAAGCACCTTTACCTTTACCGTGAAGAAGGTGACAATTGATGTAGCCTTATGTACCATTCTCTTCACCCATTTGAGCTTCTTCATATCCTCCATGAGCAAGTCCAAACAATGACTTGCACATGGAGTCGACACTATCAAAGTAAAGTTGGTCTCAAGGAAATGACCCATGCGCCGACAATTGGATGCATTGTTAGTAACAACTTGCACCACATTTGATGGGCCCATCTACAACCACATTATACATGGCAAAAATTCAAAATTATGATAAGGAAAGCTTCAGAGGGACATGAATTCAAAATTATAATAATGAAAGCAATAACTTTAAAAAGACAACGTATACCTCAATGATAGCATGCCGAATGTGGTGGTAGATGAATGTGCCGGTTGCTTTACTTCCGCTCTTGCCGGTATCTATGGCTTGTAAAAAATATGTGCCGAGTGGACATGAAATGAGTATATTGGTGATGCCCTATTTTCTACGATCTCTCCATCCATCAATGAGAATGGAGCAATTGCATTTTGTCTATGTGGCCTGAATAGGATCAAGGGCTCTATCAATCCTCTCCTTCTCTTCATCAATCTTCTTCATCCTCATGTGATTGTATATAATACCGCTCCATCCTTCACATGGGCCCACACTACCGATGGTTCTTACCATCTTTCTCCATTGCTTATGATTTAGGATATTGAATGCAAGATTGCACTCGATCAACATGTGTGCAATGTCAATGTTCACTTGTTGTTGCCTTTCTCTAAGAAAGGCAATTGATCCATCCTTATGACCAGGAGCTTGAAAGAGAGAGGATTGCCTCTCTAGTGCCACATGAGCCTTCAATCTTTGCCTTTTGCCAATGCCGGAGGCGGAAGCGGATGTGAAGTCGGCACCACCAATGGTGGAGGCCTCACCCGCATCGGTTGAAGATACGCCTACATTTCAGACCTCCTCACGAGTAGACATAGGCGTGGTGTCGTTGCTGATGCCACTTCCTTCTCCTCTAGTGGATCCCCCTCTCATCTTGGCGAGAACCTCGTCCTCAATGTGTTGAGGGATCCCCTTGCACGCAGCAACTTGTTGTCCCGTCTTGGAAAGATGTTGAAGAAGCCGTGTCACACCACTTGTGTAGTGCTTCCTGCAATACTTGCATGTCCAATGGTGGGAGTTGGACTTCTTTGTGTCCTTCTCCACATGGATGGTACACCCAAAATTGAATCGTACTCTCTTTCTTTGTCATTCTCACTCACCTACTCACTCCTCCAGCTGCTAACATCTCCAACAACTAGTATCAGAGCCCAAGGTCCTATATGTTTCCCGAGACCAAGGGCAGCTGACAGTGCAGGCAGCTCCTCATGAATAGGTCGTTGTGGCCTGTGCAGCACAGGTCGTGCTGAAAATGACCAGCTTGTGCTGAAAACGAGCAGCGGGGAGTGGGTGCCACCAACTGCCAACCTGCGTGATTAGTGTGGACCAGACGGGCACGGCAGTGGGCGTGACTAGACGGGCAGCAGCAGGAGTGCAACAGACAGGATGACCAGCGGGCAGCAAGCAGCAGGCATGCAACAGACGGGATGACCAGCAGGCAGTGGGCAGCAGGCAGCATGCGCACCAGACGGGATGGACAGTGGGCGTGCAACGGGGACCAGGCGCATGTGGGATGGTGATCTGTCTGACGGGTCGCTGGTAGGCGGGCAACGCGATGGGGGAACCCCCCCCCCCCCCCCCAAATAGTTCAGTTATTTTCAAAAGAAATCAAAATTTCTTTAATTTCATACTTCCCCCTTTTTTCCTTGATGGGGGCTCACGCATGGAAGCAAGGTCACAGATCTGTGCAAATCTGGCCCGGAAATTTGGGGCTTTTCCTAGATTTGATCTTGTTTGTGCCTGGCAGTGACATTCATGTCAGAAATCGCAGACATTGTGTGTGTTGACCTCAATCAAATTGGGGATTATATAAAATTTGTCGGAATTTCGCTCATTCAAGTAAATTTCCTGACATTGGACTTGAAAAAATTGGGGCTTTTCATGTTTTGCTGAAGTTTTGCTCAGCTGGGTCAGATTGACTGACATTTATGCACTGTTGGACCTGGAATTTTGGCATTTTGTGCAGAATTTGGTAAATTTCTGCGGTATTTGCCCGTATCATGGCTAGTTTATATAAAAACAACCAAGATTTATTACTGTTTGGGCAAAAACAGCAGTGTATTTGCTGGTTCAGCTTGCGCACCTGTAGTTCAATGCTTTTACCCTTGTGTTCGTGATAAAAATGACTGCAACCTCTTCCAGTTTTGACATTAAGAGTTTGATGGAAATCAAACGGTTTGATGGTTGGGGCTTTGACCTTTGGAAAGATCGTATGCAAGGCATATTGTTCTTAAAGGATTGTGAGGATGCTTTGCAGGAAGATAAACCCGCACAAATGTCTGATGCAGATTGGGCTAGAGCTTACAAAAAGGCTGTGGCTTACATAAAGATGGGTGTCACTAATGACATTTTGACAGACATTAAGGGTTTAGATATTGGTTATGCAATATGGGAAAAGCTAAAAACTACCTATGAGATCACCACACCTGCTAATCAGGTGCATTTAATGCTCAAGTTGGTGAATATGCGACTGGATGAGTCCAAGCCTGTAGTTGAGCACTTGAGTGTATTTACTGGCATTTTAAGTTAGCTCAAGGATGCAAATTTGGATTTTGATAATAAGTTGAGGGCGATCTTTTTGATCATGACACTGCCCGATTCTTGGGAGACCTTGGTGGTTTCTCTCAATAACCCCAATCTCTCATATGATGGTGTGAGGGGTTCAATCTTGAATGAAGAAATTAGACGTAAGTCTAGTGGAGAAGGCAGCAACTCAGCTTATAAATTTAGAGGCAGGGTTGAAAAGAAAAATGCAAATGCTGGACAGAGAAACAAAAGCAAGAGCAAAGAAAAGGAAAAGAGTGATATTACTCGCTATCAGAGTGGTCGAAAGGGCCACAAGAAGCTTGATTGTATGTACTACAAGAAGGAACAAGAGAGAGAGAAGAATGTAGGAGACAAAGAAGAAAGAGGATAAGACAGATGCATCTAAGGCAGTCAAAGGCAAGGAAAATGCCAATGTGGCCTCCAGTGTAGTCATAGAGGAGCTTTTGGATATAGAGGATGATGTATTATGTGCAGTTGATTATGATGCCCTTGTATGTCACATGCAGGATATGCAAATTACCAAGGCTGATGTGATTGATGCACTTTTGTCAGTTGATGATAGTGTCACTCAGACTTGGATTGTAGACTCTGGTGCTTCTTTCCATGTAACTCCTTACTTGGAGTGTTTTGCTATGTTCAATATAGGCAATTATGGAAAAGTATACCTTGGAAATAACCATGCTTGCAGCATTGATGGGATTAGCACTGTACAATTGTCTTTAGATAATGGACAAGAGCCCACAAAGTTATATCATTAGGAAATCAGGAATGTTAATCAAGATTTTGTTCATTCACTCAGCTTGGCCATTTGCTTTTGGATAGTGTAAACGAACTTGTATAAACATAGATCAGATATGTTCAATCACTTTGTTCAAGAAGTGGGTCCCTTGATCACTCATCATTTTGATGGGGTAGCAAAGTCTTGAGAGGACTTGCTCCACAAGAACTTGGTCGTAGTTTGAGCATCATTCTTTCTTTTTGTTGGAGCCTTTGCTCATTTAGTAAGGCAATTTATTGCAACTATTATTTGTATCTAGCTTGTAGTTGCCTGTGTTCATATTGTCTCCATAGGGCCCAAAATATTGTAAGAGAACTTTGAGTGATGATATGGGAATGTGCAAAGCCACCACCCCAAAACACACATGCACATGCATAGCACGGAGGCGTGTGCACATGCACATACACGCATGCGTGTGCACATCCAGAGGCACAGATGCACACACATGCACACATGCGCATGCATGCATTGGCACACATCCTGGCTCTCTCTCCCAGCCAGCCCCCATTTTTGAAATACTTTAGTGGGGACCCAAATGGGGTGAAAATCCATTGCGAATCAGAAAGCAGAATTACAAAACCTTGGTGACTTTATAGATACAAAAGTCAGGGAGTGGCCATGCTGACATGATGTTGGGAAGATCTACATGGACACATGCAGAACAACCCCCAATAATAAAAGAAACACCTGGGAGGGGACCCAAACAAAATTTTAAAAAAAGTGTAAAGAAAAACTGGAGAGAATTTTTCCTCCCACTGCTTTTCGTCCATTAAGCCTAACCAGCACATCCTATGCTTTTGGCCAGAAACTGCTTAAACAGTGTTCATGTGAGCCTCTAACCAAAATTCATTGCAAGTAGAATATAGAGCTTTGACTTTCCAATGCTAGGCTCTCATGCTTGTTTTGCATTTGAAATTTTCAGGTGAGAATCTTTGAAGATGATGCTAGTACTCCTGGTTTTGGAGAGCTGCATGTGAAAAGCCCATGCTTGTTCAGGGGGTATTGGCATCAGCCACAGGTCTAGTTTTGTCATTGTTGAACATATTCAATCCTAGAGTTCATGTTCTGCATCTCAAAGAGCGAAATCGTATTTTTGTCACAACCAACGATATATGGTTGAAGGGGTTATGGCTACAAGGCATTAATGATAATTACAGTTACCAGTATGCTCTTTTCAGGTAACAAAGAATTCATTTACTGAAGAAGGCTACTTCAAGACGGGAGACTATGCCACCAAGGGCAAGGATGGTTATTTTACAATCCTTGGAAGTATGTGCTCTTGCTATTTGTGAAATTTATCAAGTGTGGTTACGTAGTACACGCAATGACTTGGAACTGAGTAAAAGCAAGATTTCTGTTGACATATTATGATTAGTGTCCACTGCCAGTCTAAGCTAGTGTTGCAATGAGAGTATCAGGAAAACTGAAAGAAGATCTACTGCCCTGAAAAGGCCACAGAATTAGCTTGCTTAGATGTGCTAGTTTGAATTTCAGGTCTGGGTGCACACAAACACTTTCCTAATACTTCTGAAACTACTGGCTCGAACTTTGGGTATTTTGAAAAGAGGAATTCCAGAATTGTCAAAATGCTCATCAACCTGAGCACATGCATTTTCAACTTCAAACAAATGTTTTGTCTGTATGCAAGCAGTGATGTAAGTGATTTTTCAAGTGCTATCTTGCAGTTGCACCAACTTTTTCTGCACCAGTGCTTGTCCTTCTCTGCTTGCATCTGCATTGTCCTTTTCGATTTTTGTGGAGCTCTTTGTTATCTGATGGGCACTCTTCCTTCCTCCTTTTGTCCTTGTACTATGTTTGTTGCTAATTTTGATCCTCCCTCTGTTTTTCTCTATGGAAGCACATCTACAAGTTTGTGCAACATATCTAACTGCTTCGAAGTTTCCCACAACCTTGATTTGTTGGAGACTAAAGGTCCTCTTTATCTGTCACAGCAGGAGTATGTATCCAAGATTTTGCAATGTTTCAATATGGAGGGAGGGAAAGCAATTTGTGTGCCATTGCCTCCATATGTGAAACTCAATGTAGAGAACCATTCTACGTCTGATGATGAAAAGGTTGAAATGGCCAAGATTCCATATGCTTCAGCTATGGGTAGCTTGATGTATGCTATGGTTGCTACACGTCCTGACATAGCATTTACAGTGGGAGTGGTTAGTAGGTACATGACACATTCTGGTAGAGAGCATTGGGAAGCAATGAAAGGTATCATGAGATGTCTTAAGGGCACGAATGATTTGTGCATTTGCTTTGGAAAGCAGAAGGCATATCTATGGTTGGCTTTATGGATGCACACTATGTTGGTCATGCTGACTGCAAGAAGTCAGTCTACTTCAGGGTATGTATTCACCTTCATAGGGGAAGCACTGTCCTAGATCTCCAAGCTTCTGAAGTGTGTTGCATTGTCTACTATAGAGGTAGAGTATGTGGCTACCACTGAGGCATGCAAGGAGGCTTTGTGGCTTTCACGTTTAGTGGGAGAGCTTGGCATTACTGAGACCCTTGTGCTCCTTTGTAATAGTCAAAGTACTATCATGCTAGCACGGAACCCCATCTTTCATGTAAAGATGAAGCACATACAGGTGAAGTATCACTTTATTAAGAATGTATTTGATAGCAAAAGCATTGAGCTTGTCAAGATACATAGAGATGATAATCCTACAAACCTTCTCACAAACGGTTTTCTAGCAGAGTGGTTTGCTCACCACTGATAGATGATGGGAGTTGGATAGTATATGTATTTCAGCTTTGTACATACTTAGGCTTAGCTGATTTTTTTCTTCAACCTTAAGGCACACTGCTTTTAGGTGGGAAGGTTGTTGAGAATAAAGAGCCATCGTGCCTTTTATATGTGCTCTTGTGTGAATGCACCCTTATTACTTGTACTTTACATATAACTATCACAAAAAACTAAAAGAGGTACAACTCATTATATCCACAGATCATGCATCTTTCTCACTCTCTACTCTCTATTGTTGCTAATGTTTTCTCTCTCTCTCAGCCATTACCATTGATGACCATTACTTCTTCACTGCGCATCCAACATGTTAGTGACTTGGAGTGTTGCTAGTTCCCAAGGCTCAAGGGTGAGCCCGTTTGGCTCTATGACTGGGAGGTGAGTCTGATATCTTGTCCCTTTCATTTGTGGATATGCCTTGTGTCGTATCTTGTGTGCAAGTTGGATCCTAGAAGGATGTTTTTTCACTTCTTGTTATATTTGGGTTGCCTATCACATGTCTAATGCTACATTGACCTTGAGACATTGTGCAATGCATGGGTGCCAAAGTCGTCGTCAACTATTGTTCTTTGCTGAAAGAGTATCTGTAACCAGCCTTCCTTCCGTGGGTGGGTGGTAAATCTCTGATTACAACTTAATTATAGCAACAAATAGTGAATGCAAATCTGAAAATACAAAAATACCTATTGATCTTGGATAATGCACACCCGATTGGCCCCAAAATTGGCGTCTCTTTGGGTATTTCTTTAGCTTTATTGAAGAAAAAGTTGATTTACAATGGGATTCTCCCGATCCCCTTTGCAATCCAAACTCCCCTTGTTGTCCAAAGTGACAAGCAAGTCTTCAATCTATTTTGCCCCTTGATTCGAGCACTTAATTGGCCTTCACTCACTTCATAGACGGTGGAAATGCCCCAAATTCAATGGTTGGCTAGTCCTCCACTTGAATTTAGCTGAAATTCATCTTCAGCCTTGAAAAATCCAAGTCTCGGAGCTTTCAATTTTTGGCACGCTTCTCAAGGTTGCTAGTCAACCCTAATTTCTGCTGTAAATTAGGGTTTATAGCAGAGATATTTGCAATTTCTCTACCTCTAAGGGTCCAAATGCTGAGATCTTCGGAGCAAGGCTGTGAAATGGCTGGGAGATGAGAGAGAAAGCTGTAGAGTGAGAAAATTCAGAGTTTTGTCACAAAGAGTGATTGAAAATTAGTCAAATGCAGTTGCGGCCTTGCCTCAACAGCTTGTAGATGTAAAGAATTGAAGAAAATCAGTCATTTATTGCTGCTGCCCTGTCTCAACAGCCTGTGGATGCTGTCACCTGCTATTGATTGGTCTTCTCTAGCCCTTGGCTGCCTCACAGAAGGTCCTCCAATGGCTGCAAATCAGACTAGCAGCATCTCCTACCTCTCTCTTGCAGGTTGAATACACTAAAAATGCCTCTTTCCAGCATCTAAAGACGTTTTGAAGTCTTGCATGGGAATTTTTGACAAGTGGCAGCCTTTTCAAATGGTTTTTCTAGCATTATCCATGATTAAATATTAATTTTCAGTCTTTAAATACTGAAAATTAATCTAATAATTATTTTGGTGTCTTGAAAAATAATCTGACTGGCCAATAATGAAATTGGCCAGGCAACTTCCATTCCTAAGTGTCTTTGTGTCATCTTTGACCATCAGATTGGCATTAGGTACCATTAAATGCCACTTCTCTAGTGTCACCAACCGACACTTATGGCCAAATGAATGACCTAAGCCAACAATTGATACGGGATATCTCCAAGTACCTGTGCAACATAACTTATAGTAACTTTTGCCTTTAACATCCAATGATTTTCTAAGGTCCCGAGATCGTAAATTTACTCTAACGCCAGTTGCACCTCATATGTGCAACATTTACTTAATCATATGATTAAAAATTAATGCACATGTTAAGTGAGGTTTCAAAAATACATGTCCTCATGATAGTATCAAATGTGACCATCGTGCACATGCTAATCCGAGTAAAGTTCTTTCTAAATCAAAGGTTTGAAGAACATGGATATTGAAGTTTAAAAGCCCAAAATATTGTTTTTTCAAAAAGTGAGAAAGATACTTTACATGGTCTTCTCATTCTTCTCACATTCTACTCTCTCTCAAACCATCCTTTTGTGTCTCCATTCATTGATGATTAACATAAAAATGAAATCCTTCATGGCAAATTTCTCTCAAATTTGTAGTCAAGTCCATGTGTGGTAGTGATCGTCACAGATAGACTTGATGCCTCCTCTTTAGGAGGAACCAATAGGCAACTATCCATAGTGACTTTTGATAGTAAGAAAAAGCACAACAAAAGGTTGTTGCCGACAAACCATGCAAGATATAGAGGAGCATGGAGGTAATGGTATATGTTTTATGGTCGCCTACTCCAAGTGTATAATTAAAGACTTGTTGATAATGTAGTTAGTAAAGGATGTGCATATAACAGAGGTTTTATGAGCTACTGATTCTTACATTGGGCATGGTTGCTCTAGCTTACATTATGCACCATGTCTACAAATCCCACTACATTTCAAGGTGGAAGGGAGGGGGGGGGGGGGGGGCGCCGAGGATTTATTCATATGGAATTTTTGACGGAAAGTCCACCTTGAAGCCTTCATAAAGTAGTTTGTGACTTTTTTTGTAACAAAGTAAGAGCTTTGTGTATAATAATGGATTAGATATCACCTCACTTAAATAAGACCTTCTTACTATGTTTTGCAGCGTTTCTTGCCAAGATTTGGGCTACCCATGATATGTAGGGAGTGATGTTAGGGACACTTTCCTCCAATTGTGTGTGTGTACATATTCTATGTTTGTTTGCTATGTTGCACGAGCCATATTCTGTGTAAATGAAGTCTTATAGTTATTTTCCATCTCAATGAAACCCATTTCTAACTTTTTACTAAACTTATATGAAACCTATGAAACCTGTTTCATACCTCCCATTTCAAAAAACCCTTGGCAACTATGTTTTCATTCAGCATGTTTGTTAATTATGTATGTGGATGATGAAGTTGGAGTTACCTCCCTACCATCGCGCTGCTGCTCGCCATCGCGTCTCCCCCCTTCTGCCCACCTCCCTCCTACCTGCCATTATCTGCTTGCCATCGTGCCTTCCCCCCTCCCTCCTATTGTGCTGCGCCCCCTCACCCTCTTGACACACAGCGCCCCCCTTCCCGTCAACTTCTTCTCCTCACATTCCCTCCCCCCCATGCTGCCCCCGCCCCCCTCGCCTTGCGGCCCCATTCGGCAAGCCCCCACTTGCGTTCTTCTGTCGGGAGACAGCTATCTGTGGAGTCCAGCACCTCCCCCACCGCCGGAAAATAGCATGCGCGCCCCTAGCCCACAGTCCCCGCCCTCCAGAGCCGCTATCCCCCCCCACACCCGCCTTGTGCCTCTGATCACCCCACCATCCCCCCTGCCAATCAGTCTCCTTGATCCCCACCCAGTACAGGTGACACCCCCTCCCCCCCCCCCCCCCCCCAATAGGAGGTGAGGAGTCCCATATGCCAACATCCTCCACTCACTAGCAGCCTAGCCCCTTCTCTCCCCACACAACCACTAACTCATTTGTCCATGCCACCCGTCACACTTTTCCGAGACAGATGTAGCTGCTACCACAAGAGTTTTTTTCATAGTGGTCCGTGGTCTTACCTGAGAGTTGCAGAGCGCAGAGAGTTTCCACTACCTTTGGAGGTGGGAATCTTCGTGGTACGCAAGTCAAGGAGCGGCAAGGTCCATCTACTAGCACCACCGGATGGACCAAACTATGCGTTCTTCCTTCAGACCTCTCATACAGGAGACTGGACGATGACACAAATAGAGGAGAAGGTGAAGAGTTAGGTGGCAGACCACATCTCCTAGTAGATGGGAGAAGGAGGACTAGCACTCTTCTCCCAGTAGTGGCCAGGTTGCATGATGGACATTAACTGGTGGGCTGGGGCCGAGGTCCCACATTTGAGCATTATCTTTTGAGCCCCTCTGCAGAGTGGAGAGCTCTGATGGATGTGATCGAGTTGCCCTTGGCATAGGCGGCCCCTTTCTACAAGTATACAGAGTCACGCCTCTAAGCCTTGCTGATAGATGTCCTGGTGGTACCACCAGGTGCATCTATCGCCCCATTGTTCGTTCAAGGGCTACCATGGGGGAATGGAGTTCACTGTCCAAGCCTACAGCAAAGCGTATCCAGATGCCCCATAGCTCTTTTTCTTCGTCAGTGGCTTCCATACCGAACAAATGCCTGTTTGGTTAGTCACTGGTTTCCCTATGAGTTTACATCTTGCATCTTGGAATGTGAACAGCCTCCACTACAGTGGGGCACATGGTTCCGGGAATGTTGATTGTTCGGCAGGAGGTGCAGCTTGCCCTTGCCGGATGGATCGACATCTTACTTTTGCAGGAGCACAAGCTCACTCCCGCCCAGGCCCAACGGGTAGGGAATGTGCTCCTAGCAGGCAGTTCACATACTTACTAGAAGTATCTCATCTGTGCCCACGGTAGGAGTGGAGACGTATGCATCTCTATTGGCCCGAGCCTCACCACCTATGTACAGGACCATCGGACGATTGTGGCAGGGAGGGTTCTATGGATCAAATTGGATATTGGGGACTCGTGCCTTGGAGTTCTCAATGTCTATGCCCCTACTGAGATTAGGGCACGGAGTAGGTTTTGGGTGGAGATCGCAGTAGGACTCCCAAAGGTGGACTCCTGGATTGTTGGAGGAGACTTCAACAACTTGGAGGCCTTAGAGGACTAGCAGGGTAGAGGAAGAAACTACCAAGGCATGGCTAGGGAGGAGCAGGAGGCATGGGAGGTCTTCCTACTAGTAGTAGGAGCACGCGATGCTTGGAGAGACCCAGCTTTCCACAAGAGGGAGAGGTCGTTGGACTTCTCTTGGGGATACAGGTGGCTAGGCGGAGCTTTGCTAGACCGGTTGGACAAGTTTTATGTGGGAGAGTGGAGATGCTCTCGTAGAGTCCAAGGAGGGCATTTGGCTGGCACCACTTTGTCTGATCACTGTCTGGTTACACTTGATACCCCAGCCTTTACCCTAGTTACACGATCCAGTCGGATCCCTGACTTAATCTACAGGAGGGAGGAGATGAAGAGATAGATTGAGCAGATCTGGACTAGGGAGTGGGGCAGGAGGGACCGGATCGCAGAGGAGGTTGCAGAGGTTCTAGCCGAGTCGAGTAGTATTTGCCAGGAGGCAGCCCTACAGGCCAGGCAACAGAGTTGGGAGGAGGAGAGAGCACTCCAACGGGACCTAGCAGCCATGCAGAGACTACTATAGGAGGCACCAGGGGATCCCATCTCCACGCACAGGAGGTGCGCTCGAGCAACCCTTGCTGGCCTAGAGGACAGGCGCTTGGAGTTTTCATTCCGCACCTCAACAGCCTTTTGGCCACGGAAGGGGGACACGATGTGCAGGGAGTTGTTCCAGGTGCATCAACCCCGCACCTCAGGAGAGTAGATACGCAGCCTTCGGGATCAGTATGGGAGGATTTGCTCTAGCCCAAATGAGGTGATGGAGATTGTCACTGACTACTACAGACGCCTTTTCTAGCAAGAGACAACCTTAGCTAGAGGACAATGATGCAAACAACAAGTCTGGGATCACATCCCGTCCCTCGTCACAAAGGAGATGGGACGCTCCCTCTTAGACCCCTTCACAAAGAAGGAACTAGAGGAGGCTTTCCATGCATAGGACGGGAAGGAATGCCCGAGAGAGGATGGCCTTTCCAAGGCCTTCTTCACCACCTATTGGGAGGTGGTGAAGGACCCTCTACTGCTGGCCTTCCACGAAATTTTCAGCTTAGGAGGGATGCCGGGGAGTCTATCGGTAGGTCTTATCAGTCTCCTCTTCAAAGGGGGAGACCGTTTAGAGCTATCCTAGTGGAGACCGATCACCCTGTTGCTAGTGGCCTATAAGGCACTGGCCAAGATGATTGGTAGGCGACTCCGCCCTGTGCTTCTAGACATCATTCATGACACATAGACAAGCTTTGTCCAAGATAGGAGCATCCTAGACAATGTCTTCACCTTCTTTGAGAGGCGACAGAGTAGGCCAGCACAGTGGTCAGGGATTGGTGGTACTACTCTTGGATTTCAAGAAAGCCTATGATAGGGTTGACTGGGACTTCTTAGAGGGCACCATGGTGAGGTTGGGCTTCCTCCAGGCATGGATCCACAGGGTCTCCACACTTTACAGATCGGCTACCAACAGGGTTCTCATAGGTGATAGGCGAGGGGAGGAGTTTCCGTTGGAGAGATCGGTCTGGCAGGGCTGCCCTCTGGCTGTGTATCTGTTCCTACTCTTTACATAGGTGATGTCTCACTTCCTTAGGTCACGTGTGAGCGGGTTATGTGGCCTCTGACTTTTGGTGAGAGAGGAGACGGAGCTATTAGACTCAGAGTATGTAGATGATACAACACTCTACATAGAGGACGATGAGCTAATGTTGGAGAGAGCAAGACTAGCTCTCAAGGTGTTTTGTACTGCAGCGGGAGCGAAAATCAACTGGTGAAAGCCGGTTGGTTTCCTTACGGACCCAGACTCTAGCACAGAGTGCGGCGCCCGCTTGGGATTTAGATGGGCATGCAAAGGGCAGATCGTTCGTTATCTAGGGTTCTAGGTGGGACTCGACATCACTCTTGGCCAGTAGTTTCTTCCAGTCCTCGACTCTATTTGGCGGAAGCTGACCTATTGGAGTACTACTTGCCTTTCCCTAGTGGGCCGAGCCTTGGTGGTTAACCAGGTCCTCCTAGTGACGACTTGGTCCATCGCCTTGTGTTGGTGCTTTTCCTCGTCTTGTGTAGTTCAACTTCGCTA
This sequence comes from Lygodium microphyllum, assembly GCF_053477565.2. NCBI lineage: Eukaryota > Viridiplantae > Streptophyta > Polypodiopsida > Schizaeales > Lygodiaceae > Lygodium > Lygodium microphyllum. The sequence continues at coordinate 121,798,457 of NC_141146.1, forward strand.
CCTAGTGCGGAATTTTCTCTGGCCAGGTCAGACGGTTCTAGGGACTCTCGGGCCAAGGTGGCGTGGGCGACCATCATCCGGCATCAGTCAGAGGGAGAGCTTGGGATCATAGACCCAGAGTATCAGAGCCTGGTCCTTTTGGGCAAGCTAGTAGTCCGTGGTCTCACACCAGGAGGACAAACATGGAAGGTCCTATTGCAAGAGGGTCTCCAAGAGTGTAGACCGAGGCTTGGCGGTGATTGGAGGCCGTCCTTGAGATGGATCTTCCCGACGGCCCATATCACACCCCCAAGATCCTCCTTCCTCTATAGTCTACTTCATGTGTGGCAGGGCCTCTGTAAGGCCCTAATTCAAAGCCCCCTAGGTTGCTAGGAGGAGATAGACCGCCAGTTGGTGATCTGGAACCCCAGGTCAGAGATCGGGAGGGGGTACAGATTGGCGAGTACCCCCACATCCAGTGGGCTGGTTGGGAGGCCGGCCTGACTCGTACCGTTAGGACATGGTGGGAGGTGTACAAGATGGTGGACCAAGAGGTATTGCAGTGGGCATCAAGTTGCCAAAGAGGAGTTGAGTTGAGGAGAAGGGAGATTGACGCAGCGATACCTCAGGAGTGGCTTGACCCCCCGATACGAGAGCCAGTAGAGCCCGGTGAGGTATGGGCTGCTAGGTTTTCACCAACAGGTCTCCCCCTATAGGTGGTAGGTGTGAAGGAAACTGCTAGGGTTTGCACTAAGGACACACACAGTGTACGACCACGACAGAAACACAAAGAGATAGACACTGACACAGAGGGCAAAACTCAAACCCTAAACGCAAAACTCAAAACTCAAACACAAAAACTCAAACAGAAGAAGGGAGAGAGAGAACACAACTCTGAAGTGAATGAATGCTGTAAATGAATGTAAGGGTCTACAGTGTGCTCAAGGGCAGAACAATGGCGGAGTGTGACATCCACTGAAGACGGATCCCAAGCTTGTGACCACCAGTCGGAGTGTAGGAGTGCTGAATAGTGAATGGCAGCAGGCTGGTCACCAAAACGCAGCAGTCTGGAGGCTGGAAACTTGTAAGTGCAGCAGTGTACCACTGATCGGAGGCTGGAAACTGTGCACAGTCTGCGGTAAACGGCAGGCTGAAACAGTGTTTGAGAGTATCAGGGCCTGCAATGCGGGAAATGCAGGCAGGCTGACCGTGGAGATGATGGACAGCAGGCTGAACAGCAGTCTGGGATAGTTTGGAGCTGTTGCCTACAGCAATGGACAGGCTGAAGATAATGTGGCTGCAGTCAATGATGGCTGGACAGCAAATGGAGGCGGGCTGCAAGCTGGAAATTGGGCACCAACAGCAGCAGAGGGTGTGGGGGCTGGTGTAACCTGCAAACAAGGATGAACACTGAATGGGGGCAGCCTGTCTATTTATAGATGTGGAAGGGCGCCCAAAAAATTAGGGTTTCCACTAAACTCTCTTGAACCACTCCCCGTTTTAGGGTTTTCACTGAACTCTATCGCACCGATCCCCGTTTTAGGGTTTTACTCTAAAAGAGCATTTTTAGTGTGTTTTGGGGCTGTTTAAGAGGCTAATCAGCAAGTAATGCATATTTTAGCTCAACAGCAGGTAGAGTGGGCGGCGCCCCACATTGGGAAGATATGGCGTATGGACCCTTATGTGTTCAAGGAGGAGCTCCGGGAGTGGTGCCTCTGGATATAGGAGAGTAGGCCACTTTATGAGCTAGACTAGGACCCTGGAGAGTGGCTATGGCCGGCCACTGCGGTTTCCAAGAAGCCACTGAGGTTCCTAGAGTACACAACGAGGATTGGTAGACATGTACTGATGCAAGAGGACATGGACTGGGCGCCTTCGGGGTGCCTTCGCGTAGCAGGTATTGGGCGGAGCACAACATCACAGATGCTTTCCGGTGGACTTTCTAGTCCGCCTATGGGATAGCTGGAGGCCAAGGAGGGTATCGTATTTCATATGCCTGTTGGCACATGAGGCTTGGTGGTGGGGAGTCGGTTAGCCTAGATGCAAAATGATGGAGGTTGTAAATACTGCACATAGCAGCTTTTTGAAACTCCAAAGCACTGCCTTAGATCATGGGAGGCGGTGCAGCTCGTGTGGAGAGGAGCATGCCGCATTCTCCACCGTATAGCACCCAGCCTTGGATGTATCTCATGGGGAGCTTTCTGTTGGCAAGCAGTCAGCCAGGGCCGTCACCTTTTGTATGAGGGTGGGATGTAGGACACGATCTTTTTCATTGAGGCTGGGTCGTGCGCAGTGGTCGGCTTTGAGGCTTTACCCATCCGCCAGGTACTGGAGCCCACAACAGATCGCTTTGAGGTATGGGAGATCGTAGGGAGTCTTACTGGATGGCACATTTGGAAGACACGGTGTTAGGAGGTTTTTGGCGGGGAGAAACTTTTAATACAGGTGACTTTGGCAGAGCTTTGGACCTCCATCATCCACTCCCTCTGCGGCCGATGGGACCAGGTGCAGGGCGAGTCTCGAGCTCATTAGGAGATCCGCTTTCACTCCATGCGCACTTGGGGCGGCTAGGACCTATTCTTCATGATGCAGGCAGGCAGCCCCAGATGGCGATATACGGGCGCCCCCCCCCCCCCCCCCCCCCCCCTTTTCCCGGCTTCTTGCCCCCTTCCCCCCCAGACGGCCTTGAGAGGCTTGTACACATGATTTATTTATGACCTTGCACCAGCTCCAGCTAGTCTGTCGAGCATGAGCATTCGGTTGTAATCAGTCTTTTCGAGTAATATAACCAGCCACATTTTACTTGCAAAAAATGTATGTGGACGATGGATAGTCACTAGGGACACTAAAAGATCACAATGCTAAGTGAAGCCTTCAATTGTTTGACAGGGACCAGTGTTGATATCCTGAAAGTTCGAGGTTACAAATTATCTGCTCTAGAGATCGAAGCTGTTTTATTGGAAGTAGGTCATCTGACTGCCTGGATTTGTTTACACTAAGAGATTTGAACATTGCAATCTTTGTTTTACTAGAAGTTCTTTGAAATTTGTAACACAACTGTACTGATCGATTTATGTGTGATTCTTCAAATCTTATATTAAGGCTGACATCCATAATTAACTTGTGATGTGTCTTCTAATGTTAATCAATGGAGCAGCATCCGGCCATTGCAGAATGTGCAGTTATAGGATTACCTCATAATATCGCTGGTGAAACTGTTTGTGCTGTTGTGGTTCCACACAAAGATGCAAGGAACAAGTTTCAGACGGATTTGGATTTGGAACAGTTACAAGAGTGGGCAGAGCAAAAATTGGCACCTTATAAAGTAAAGATTTTCTGACCAACTTTCATGATAGAATATATGGCCTTGCATGTAGTTACAAGATATACTCTTGTTTTGTGTAAGAGGGTTACTCAATAACTAACCTTTTTTTCTGTTTTGCATGCTTACTCATATGAATGAGTCTAGAAGAGTTTATTGTCATACAATAGGGGGTCATCAACTTCTTCTTCTCTTCATATATGTTCCAAAAATTAGTTTCTAACTGAATGGATTTGTCTTGATTTGATTTATTGCTCCTTGAAGTCGATTTCATCTCTCTTTTTCACTGCTGTGATAGACACAAATGATGAACAACCAGAAATCTTTAATCAGCATAGATGCAATGGATGTGGTAAAAATGTCCATTAGTCCCTACTATTTTGCATCCCTGTAGGACCAATTTCTCCCCAAGATGTCTCTGATCTCTGGGATGAAAGGCAGAAAAATTTCATCTAGGATAAAGGGGTCAATAGAGTGTCATCTAACAGTTTTCCATTATAACTTCTTTTTCCAAATGAGTTCTTGAGATACTTTTTAATGGTCAAACTATTTATATCATATGGAGCTCAAAGAAAAAGCATTGGGGTATTTTGATATTTTTATCAAGTAGCCCTAGTTATAAACGAAGGGTTCATAAAAGAGTGACAGTGAGGGACCAATAGAGTGACATTGAAGGATGCATTGCTTTAAGGTTTTAAAAAATCCAAAAATATAAAAAATATTTACATGGCTCAATTGTTTGACTCACATTAAGCACATTTGTAATTTTAAAGAAATTATATCATAATGTTAGGTAGCTAAAAAAGCTACATCTTTTTTGCAAAATTGTCACTTAATTGGGGTGGTGTGCGTTTTTCTTTTTGGAGGTGTCACTTTATTGGCCCCTTCACCCGAGCTTGAGGAAGAAAAGGTTGTGCTGGTGACTCATCACTTGATGACAAGTAATCCTCCTTTGGGCCCAACTTTCACAATAAGCAATCATAAAGCAAAGGTCCAAGGAGCTCCCCTTGAGAAGCTCCTCAACCTGCTCCTTTGCCTATTGGCCTTGTCAAAGTAAATTTCTGAAAACCCTTTTATCTTAGGGGTGATTGAGATAACTCCAGCCAACTTCCTTAAATGGTTCTCTAAGAAGCTTGAGAGGTTGGTGATCACCAAGCACCCTGGAAAATTGCCTCAAGTGGGGAGATGTGTGGCAATGTAAGATGTCGGCCAGGGTGAGTATTCAGTTTGCAAAGTTGTTGGTGGAAGGGGTGAACCAGGTACTTCCCAAGCCATGGGATGTCCTTCCATGTGGCAGTTGTGAAGCCATAACTTGTAAAGGAGAGTTGGTTGCTAACAACTTGCTCACCAGGGTGATGACACCTATTAAAAGGGAGCAAGTGTTACCTATTGGGGATTAGGATGGATGTAATTGATTGTTTTCTAGTTTATAGTGGAGGATGGAGTAAGCAACACTCGCAAACCCAAAAAGAAGTGGCTCAAGTAAGCAACAGAATGGACAACATACTACGACACAGTTGGGTGGTACTACCTCTTCGCTATGTTATAGAGCACAAGAACTAGAGATGCCTAGATCTCTTCCTCTTGGAGCTCCAGAGGTACCACATAGCACTACTATGAGACAAAAGGCCAGCTCACCAAGGAGGACCCACACAAAGAGTAGTGACAGACTTTTTCATAGATCAAACCCTACAACCACTACCAGGCTAGCAAAGGCGGAGTCTCCCCACTAGACACCTTCCATTCCACACTGTGGAGTCACATTGAACAAAGCCATCTCACTTCACAAAGCATGAAAACCGGTCTACCAAGACCTTGACTAAGGAGGCAATGCCACAATTGGATTAGAGCCATCGTTACGAGACAATGGAGGCCCACCATCAGGCATATTAGTTGAGTGGGTAGGGACCGTATTGTGGCTGACATCATGCATAGATTTTGAGACTTGTGTATCCAAAATCTCCTCCTCTGCACAAGCAAGAGTAGCTCAATGATTATGCGCAACATATTCCTCCAAAAGGGTAATCACAAACTCGAGCAATTGTTCCCAATTTGGTTCTTACAAATCTTGTGAAATTGAATCCACTTGAGCATATGAGTAAGGCAAAGAATCACCCAGGTTAGGGGCCTTAGGAGCAATAGTAAGGCAAAGAATCACCCAGGTTAGGGGCCTTAGGAGCAATAGTAAATTCATCATGGAGATGGTCTTTGTGTTTGACAAATGGCTGAACATTAGGGGGAGCGAAGCCACCCTGTCAGTGTAGGGCACCATGTCTTTTTCCACTGCATCTTCTTCCGTGTCCATGTTCAGACCCAAGTTTCCAACAGTCTGATTAGTACAATCCATATTTAGGCTTGCCATAAAAAGGAAGGGGGCTATCAGTAGCTGCTCATAGGACACTTGTGGTAGGGGAGCATGAAACGTGACGAGAGGGTGCTGACAGGCTTGTCACATGACTAGTCCCTGAATAGGTTGCAACAAGTATAGGGCAATAGGGCAATAGGGCCTAGGGCAAGGCAACGAGCAATGTGATGGGGTTCAAGGCAGGGCAACGGGCAGTGTAATAGGGGTGATGATTCTCTCTCTCTCTCTCTCTCTCTCTCTCTCTCTCTCAGCTTTGTGCATATGGATGCTAGATTTGAGCAGATTGCTAGGAGAATGCATGAGAGAATTAATAGAGGCCTTGCATACTTCAGCTCTATACATGTTCCCACACACGTTGTCCCCAAGCAAACCTCTACTTTATGATGCCTCAAAATGATCGGTATGATAATGAGTGCAAGCACTTGCACAAGTCTATAGAGAGAATGCTTTGGGTATTTGGATACATTGCTAAGGAATAATGTTTTTCAAATGCCTTGTGTGAGACAAGAAGCAAGACTACTTTGAAAAAATTGAGACAGAGATATACCAACTACTTTTGGGACAGGATAGCAAAAGAGCATGGAGAATGTTTCATGAGAGATAGCCTCCTATACAAATTACATTGCTTGATGCTTGGCTCCATTATGGGAGGTAGTTGTATGCTGTACTGGGACAGCCAACACGGTCCTCCTTCCCTAGTAAAATGGTCATAGAGACAATCTACAAACTACAAAATGGGAGGCACAAGATGAAGACTGTCTAGTGGGGGAGCATTTCTCACATGCATGTGACACATTGGCACCCATATTGGCATGTATTTTCAACAGAGTAGTATTTGGGCAATTACTTGAAATATGGTCAAACGATACTATAGTCCCGGCTATACAGACCATCATGATTGTCCAAACAAGATATACGTACTGATGTTGGAGCATGAGCTCAGTGCATGGGCTGAGATGCAAGGTAGCAGAGCATAGGGGTAGTCTTTTTTTAGATGTGGATACACCACATTGGACCATATTCTCACTGATCACTAATGAGGGTTGGGAAGATTTATTGTTGCTCTGTGGATTTCTGTAAGGCATTTGACACAGTACCTCGAGCATGTTTCATATAGAGATTCTAGGAGATTGGAGTGCCGAATAGTATGCAGTGGGGCATTTATGCTTTTAGGAGAGAGTAATAGGTCATATGTGCACACCTAGAGGGATGTTTGAGAGGATTGATAGCACCATAGAAGTAAAATAGGGGTGCCCACTTTTACCCACACTATTTGGACTATACATAGATGAGGTGTTTGACTACATTAATAGGAGAGGTGGAGTCATCTACTCATTTCTATCTGCCTCTACTTTTCCTCTTCTCCATCTCCCTTTCTCTCGCTCTCCTTCCCTTCCATCTCTTTTCTCTCTCTTTCCTTACTACGTCTACCTCTATCTATAGCCCTACCTTTACTCACTATCTCTCTATTGCAATACCTAAGCCTCTTCATAAAGCTTTTTGGAATCTACACTACAAACCTTGACAATGCCTCCAGCCAGTCTAGTTGTTACTAATGGACTTCAAAGTTTTGTGGGAAGTCCTACACAAGTAGTTGAACTAGGCTTCTTATTTGCTTGTCCATTGTGGATGGACAATCTAGCCCATGTCTCTGAATCCCTCAAAGCACTAAGGAAGTACTCTCCCATGTCAAATGAAAACGATAATACATCTTCAAGCATGTTCAAGGCCCAAGAGAAGGTTTATCCTTGATATGAATGTTGAAACTTGTCCTTTCATATGACATTTTTTGAAATATAACATGACTCTTGGAATTGGACTCTTATACTTGTCCTTTTATAACTGTTTTCTAGTTCATCATTTTTTTTTTCCCAAGAAAATGTGGCTGATTATATTACTCAAAAAGCTGATTACAACGAAGTGCTCAAGCTCAATAGAATAAATTGGAGCTGATGCAAAGTCACCACTACATCATGTATACAAGCCTCTCAGGGCGGTCTAGGGGGGATGGGGGCAAGGAGCCATGGGAGAGGGGTATATCGCCAAACGGGACTGCCTGCCTGCAGCACAAAGAATAGGCCCTTGCCGCCCCAGGTATGCATGAAGTGACCACGAAGCTCCTGACGAGCCCTGGACTCACCATGCACCTGCTCCCATTGGTTGCGGAGGGAGTGAATGATGGAGGTCCATAGCTCTGCCAAGGTCGCAAGTGCTGAAAGCCTCTCTTCGCCGAAAGCCACCTAGCATCGCGCCTTCCAAATATGCCATCCAGTAAGACTCCCTATGATCTCCCATATCTCTGAGCGGTCTGCTGTGGGCTCTAGTACCTGGCGGATGGGTAAAGCCTCCAGACCAATCACTGCACGTGACCCTACCTCGATCATGAAAATTGTGTCCTGCATCCCGGCCTCATACAAAAGGTGACAGCCCTGGCTAACTGACTGCCAACAGAAAGCTCCCCATGAAATACACCCAAGGCTGGGGGCTATACGTCGAAGGATACGGCATGCTCCTCTCCATACAAGGTGCGCCTCCTCACAAGACCAAAGGCAATGCTTTGGGGTTTCTAGAGGCTGCTGTGTGCAGCGCTTACACCCTCCTTCCTTTTGCATCTGGGCAAGCCAGCTTCCCACCGCCAAACCTCCATGTGCCACTGGCCATAAAAAATAGGATACCCTCCTTGGCCTCCAGCTATCCCACAGGCGGTGCCAGAAGGTCCGTCGGAAGGGCTTCGTGATACTGTGCTCCGCCCATTGTCTGCTGCGTGACGGCGCCCAATCCATATCCTCCTGCATCAGTACATGTCTGCCAATCTTGGCAGTGTATTCTAGGAGCCTGGGTGGCTTTTTTCCAACCGCAGAGGCCGGCCATGGCCACTCTCTTGGGTCCCACTCCAGCTCATCAAGTGGTCTACCCTCCCAGATCCAAAGGCACCACTCCTTGAGGTCCATCCGGAAGACATAGGGGTCCATTTGCCAAGTCTTCCCTTGAAGACCCACCACCCGAATCCTCCTCCATGAAAGGGTGGCAATCCCCTCATCCTGTTGCCCTCTGTCAAGGGCTAGACGTCCCCCCTCCTGAACGGTAAAGAAGGTCCCCTTGGGGGCGCTGCCCACTCTACTTGCCACTTGAAGAGGGATGCCTGTTGGAGAGAACTTGGCTGCCCATACCTCCCCGGCCTCTATCGGTTCTCGTATCGGGGGGGCAAGCCACTCCGAAGGTATTGCTGCGTCTCTCTCTCTTCTCCTCAACTCCACTCCTCTCAAGCACCTTGATACTCGCTGTAGCACCTCCTTGTCTACCATCGTGTACACCTCCCGCCATGTCCTGATGGAGCGAGCCAGGCCGGCCTCCCACCCAGCCCACTGGATGTGGGGGCGCTCACCTAAGTGTGCCCCTTCCATGTCTTTGACTTGGAGGTTCCAGATCACCGGCTGACGGTCTATTTCCTCCTGGCAGCTTGGGGGGCTCTGGATTAGGGCCTTACGGAGGCCCTGCCACATGCAGAGTAGGCTCCGTAGGAAAGGTGATCTGGGCAGGGTAATCTGGGTTGAAGTGAAGATCCATCTCAGGGACGGCCTCCATTCCCCGCCAAGCCTCAGTTTACAATCCTGAAGGCCCTCCTGCAGTAAGACCTTCCAGGTTTGCCCACCTGGTGTGAGACCGCGGACAACTAACTTGCCCAAGAGGGCCCTACTCTGATATTCTGGGTCTATGATCCCAACCCCTCCCTCTAATCGATGTCGTATGATGGTCACCCACGCCACCTTGGCCCTGGAGTCTCTGGAGCCAGCAGACCCTGACCAAAGGAAGTTCCGCACCAGGTGGTGAAGCTGCCCTGCGCATGATGAGGAGAAACACCAATATGAGGTGATGTACGAGGCCGTCGCTAGGAGGACCTGGTTAACCACCAGGGCTCGACCGGCTAGTGAGAGGCAAGCCGTGCTCCAATAGGTCAGTTTCCTCCTAATAGACTCTAGAACCGGAAGAAACTGCTGGGCAGGAGTGATATCAAGTCCCACCTGGAACCCTAGGTATCGGACGGTCTGCCCTCTGCTCAACCATCTAAATCCCAAGTGGACTCCCCACTCCGTGTTGGATTCCGGGTCTGTGAGGAAGCCAACCGACTTTCGCCAGTTGATTTTCGCGCCCGCTGCAACACAGAACACCTCAAGAGCCAATCTCATTCTTTCCAGCATCACCTCATCGTCCTCTATGTAGAGTCCTGTGTCATCTGCGTACTTTGAGTCTAACAACTCAGTCTCCTCTCTCACTGGAAGTCGGAGGCTGCGTAGTCCACTCACACGTGACCTGAGGAAGTGGGACATCGCCTCTGCGACAAATAGGAACAGGTATGGGGCCAGGGGGCAGCCTTGTCGGATCGATCTCTCCATTCGGACCTCCTCCCCTTGCCTTCCGCCTACGAGAACCCTACTGGTGGCTGATCTGTACAGGCCGAAGACCCCGCGAATCCAAGCGTCGGGAAATCCTAACTTCACCATGGTACCCTCTAGGAAATCCGAGTCCACCCTGTCGTAGGCCTTCTCGAAGTCCAATAGTAGTATTGCCAGTCTTTTCCCACGGTGCTGAGTCCACTCTGTTGCCTCAAAGAATGTAAATACATTGTCTAGGATGCTCCTATCCGGGACAAAGCCTGTCTGTGTGTCATGAATGATGTCTGGAAGCACATGGCGTAATCGTCTACCAATCATCTTTGCCAGAGCCTTGTAGGCCAATGACAATAAGGTGATCGGTCTCCACTAGGATAGCTCCAACCGGTCTTCCCCTTTTGGGGAGGAGACTGATAAGGCCTGCCGATAGCCTCCTTGGCATCTGTCCTGAGGAGAATATCTCCTGGAAAGTCCTCAGTAGGGGATCCTTCACCACCTCTCAGTATGTAGTGAAGAAGGCCTTAGAGAGGCCATCCTCCCCCGGGCATTTTTACCCATCCTGTGTATGGAACGCTTCCTCTAGTTCCTTCTCTGTGAAGGGGACTAGGAGGGCGTGCCCTATCTCCTCTGTGACGAGGGACGGGATGTGATCCCATATCTGTTGTTTGCATCTCTTTCCTCTAATTGAAGCTGTCTCCTGTTGGAAGAGTCGTGTGTAATAGTCGGTGGCAATCTCCATCACCTCATCAGGGCTAGAACGGGTCCTCCCATATTGATCCCTAAGGCTGCGTATCTGCTCTCCCACGGTGCGGGGCTGGTGCACCTGGAAGAACTCCTTGCACATCGTGTCTCCCTTCCGCGCCCAAAAGGCTGTTGAATTGCGGAAAGAGAACTCCAGGTGCTTGTCCTCTAGGCCAGCAATGGTTGCACGCGCGCGCAACTCCTGTGCGTGGAGGATGGGGTCCCCTGGTGCCTCTGCCAACAATCTCTACGTAGCTGCCAAGTCCCGCCGGAGTGCTTTCTCCTCCTCCCAACACTGCTGCCTGGCCTGTAGGGCTGCCCCTTGGCAAATTCTACTTGACTCGGCTAGAACCTCTGCGACCTCCTCTGCTATCCTGTCCCTCCTCACCCACTCTCTGGTCCAGATCTGCTCTATCTGTCTCGACACCTTCTCCCCTCCTATAGATCGAGTCAGGGATCCGACAGGATCGTGTATCTAGGGCAGATGCTGGGGGATCAAGTGCCAGGAGAACCAGGCAGTGATCGGATAGTGTGGTACTTGCCAACTGCTCAATCTGGCCTCCGCGAGAACCTCCCCACTCTCCCACATAAAACCTGTCCAACCGCTCCAGCAAGGCTCCACCTAGTTGCCTGTATCCCCAAGAAAAGTCCAACGACCTCTCCCTCTTGTGGAAGGTAGGGTCTTTTTAGGCATCTCGTGCTCCGACTGCAAGCAAAAACACCTCCCATGCCTCCTGCTCCTCCCCAGCCATGCCTTGGTAGTTTCTTCCCCTGCCCTGCTGGTCCTCCAAAGCCTCCAGGTTGTTGAAATGTCCTCCAACAATCCAGGAGTCCACCTCAGGGAGTCCGTTTACAATTTCCCCCCAAAACCTGCTGGGTGCCCTAACTTCCGTAGGGGCATAGACATTGAGGACTCCAACACACGAGTCCCCAATATCCAGTCTGATCCATAGAGCCCTTCCTGCCACTATCGTCCCGTGGTCTCGTACACAGGTGGTGAGACTCGGACCAATAGATGTGCATACGCCTCTGCTCCTGCCCTGGGCACCTATGGCTTGCTCCCAATAAGTATGCGAGCTGCCTGGCAGTACCTTCCCAACCCGCTGAGCCTGGCCGAGGGTGAGCTTGTGCTCCTGCAGTAGCAAGATGTCTATCCGTCCGGCGAGGGCAGGCTGCAGCTCTTGTCAGACAATCAACTTCCTCGAGCCATGCGCCCCACTGTAGTGGAGACTGTTCACATTCCAGGATGCAAGGTGTAGGCTCATGGGGAAACTTGTGACTGACCGAACAAGCATCTATTCGGCGTGGAAGCTGCAGATGAGGAAGAGAGATTGCGAGGCGTGCAGGTACGTTTTGCCGCTAGCGTGGATGGTGAGCTCTAGTCCCCCATGGTGGCCCTTGGCCGGACCATAGGGGTGATAGATGCTCCAGGTGGGTACTATCAATGCATCTATTAGCCATGCTGAAAACCGCAACTCTGTACATTGGTAGAAGCGGACTGCCTGTGCCGGGGGCCACGCAATCACATCCCTCGGCGCTCCCCACTGTGGGGGGCTCAAAAGATAATGCTCAAATGCGGGACGTCGGCACCAGCCCACCAGTTAATGTCCATCATGCAGCTTGGCCACTGTTGTGGGAACAGTGCTAGTCCTTCATCTCCCATCCAATGGGAGATGTGATCTGCCACCTGACTCCTCAATTCCTCCTCAATCTGTGTAGTCGTCCACTCCTCTGAGAAGGATGACTGGAAAAAGAAAGCGTAGTTTGGTCCATCCGGTGGTGCTAGTAGGTGGACCTTGCTCCTCCTTGACTTATGAACCACGAAGATCCCCACCTCTAGAGGTAGTGGGAACTCTCCGCGCTCCGCAACTCACAGGTAAGACCATGGGCCACTGCGAAAAAACTCTTGTGGGAGTAGCTGTGCCTGTCTCGAGAAAGTAAGGCGGGTGACAGGGGCAGATGAGCTGGTGGCTGTGTGGACGGGTGGGGGCTGCTGGTGTGCAGAGGAGGTAGGTGTGTGTGGCTCATCACCTCCTGTAGGAGGAGGGGGAGTGGGTCTGGGGGGGGGGCTCACCTGACCTGGGTGCAGATCAGGGGGGGTGCTCGGTAGGGGGGGGATGGGGGTGGATTGAATCGCGCTATGGTGGAGTGGCTAGAGATGCATGGTGGGTGTGGGGAGGGGGTGGAAGCCCTGGCAAGGGGGGGTTGTGGGCCATGGTCAGTGGAGGGGGGGGGGGGGGGGGGGTGAGGGACTTGTGGGGGCTTCGGCAAGGCAGTTTGTGGGTCATGTGGATAAAATGGGGGGGATTGGTCTTGCCGGGTGAGGCGGGCCGGGGGGGCTGTGGAGTGCTCTGCCGAGAGGGGGACGCTCGTCCGCCATCACCCTGCTGATGAGGCTGGGCTTGAGGGGCTGGCTGCGCCCCCCCTTGCCGTCTCCCTCTTTGTGGCCTCTGGACCCTTGTGAAACGGTCAGCATCCACCTGCGGACCTATAGGTGGAGCCGCCTTGGCTCCAAACTGTGTGCAAACTGCTGCATGATGCCCAAAGTCGTGGCAGCGCAAGCACTGCCCTAGTTGCCCAGTCACAATGACTTGTTGTCTGAAGGAATGCCCACCTGCCTCAATCTCTAGGAACTGTGGGATATTCTTGACCTCCTTCACTGCCACTCGTACCTTTGGGACCCCTGCTGCTGTCACTGCATTCGCGAAGGACGCGGGAAGGACAGTGCCGAAGAGCCTCCCGAAGTCTTCCACTAACTGGCGGTACTCAATCGCCAGGCCGGGGAAGAGGAGGGTGACCGGGTGCCGAAGAAACCTGTTGTGGAGTGCAAATGCCTCCACCGTGAAGCCACTGTATCAAGGGACCATGTATATGACCCCCTTCGTGGATGCATAAGGTGAACCGGCGAGTAGCTCACGAGCTGCATTTGCCGAACTGAGGCGGACCATGAAGATCCCTTGGCCCAACAGGACCGCCTCCATGATCTACACCGAGCCGATGCTCAGCGTGGAGTGGAGCCAGTCCCGAAGCTGGGCCCTGGCTGGGGAATATCCTACTACCTGACCATAGATTGTTGTTTCCATTAGTTCCAGCTCGTTAGCTCGGATGGCTAAGAGCTACTCCTCAGAGAGGATTACGCGCAAGGTGTTCGACTGGGGGGCACTTGGTGAGTATGCCGGCGTCTGACCAAAGGTTTCCATTGCCGGTCCCTACTGGGAGAACCTACCTATCGCGCCGCTGTGTCGCTGAATGGGGAGTTGCTACAAGGGGAGGGAGCAACTGGAGGGGAAGGGAAGAAGAAAAGAATGGGGGGGGGGGGTTTCTGTTTTCAAACGGCGGTGGTGTTGCAGACTGATCGCGGGCCAGGCCTCTCGTCAAGGCGGCACTCGGGGGGGGGGGGGGGGGGGGGGGGGGGGGGCGCGCGGAAGCGGTCAACCCGGGGGACAGCCAGGCAAGAGGGGGAACAGGCGGCCGTTACACACCTTGGGCGAGGGCGCGCGAGCAGTGCTAAGACTGCCACGACCAGTCAGGCAGCGTGCAGGACAGTCGGACAGCGTGCAGGCCAGTCGGACAGTTGGACAGCGTGCAGGACAGTCGGACAGTCGGATGGTGCGTATCGGGCGGGGGGACAGCAGTGCGACGTGTAGGCGGAACTCTCGTAAGTGTCTAGTTCATCATATGACTCTTGGAATTGGACTTTTGTACTACAATCTTGTAACTATTTTCTAGTTCATTTAATTTGAACTTTCTATCTTCAATTAACATGTTTTACATGTTTTTATGCATGTGTAACACATGTTATTAGTATAGTTGATTCTATATGTAAATTTTAATGAATGTACAGGATGTGTTTTTATTTTAAATTTTTGTGTATGCTCCATACTGTACATGTTTGCGTATTGAACATATCACACGAATCTTACCTAACTACCTTGTTTGGTGCAATTCTCAGTGATTTTTGTATATCAAGTTTATCCTTGCATGTTGTTATGTCTTTTTTGAAAGCATATAGCTGAGATTTCAACTCGGCAATCTCTATGTTTTTGGTTGCTATTCATATATTGGCATTGTTTTAAAATTTTAATTCATTCTTCCAATGCGTATCCAAATTCACCATGTTGTTTGTCATTTCAGCCTGTAATTAAGCCTTTGTTTCACTATATTTTCCATTTTCCCCACTCACTAATGCATGCTTTCATGTATGTTTTCATCTTGAGCAGTCGTTTATCATGTATTGATGCATAAATTTCTTTAACCTCATATCATCTGGAGCCCTCTGCATGTTGTCTCCAGTATTTTTGCAACCTTGGAGCATCTTTGATGCTCATGGGGGTGGCTGCCTCATGTCCATGTCGTTCATAGAGCTGCCTTAGGGTTTTGAAGGATTGCTCTACCACTGAAATGTCACCTTATTTTCCTGCTGATATTGGTTGTCCTAGATCCATCCATGTTTACACTTGTATGATCCCCTATTATCAATGCATTAACAAGTACCACTCACAGTAACATGGTGTGCATTGCTTACTGCTATGTTTCAATAATCTAGTTTAACCCAAGTTTAAGTCTGCACTGTTTGTGTACCATATGTCCTGAATGATCACACTGTTCACTGCTATATATCAGTAATGCAATTGAAGACTGATAATCACACATTCAATCAGTCATGTGCATGAAGACTGTCACTGTTGCACAACTGTAGAGTATCACCACAGCATATGATCTCTCAATTGCATACGGTTATTATTGCATTAGACCATCAAATTACCTCCTAAGACTAGTAGCATCACTGTGACTATTGCATCACGACAGTCACTTCAAGGCAGGCACTCCAGCATTAGCCAGGTCTCATGTGGCGTCTGTGACCTTCACTCTAGCATCTAGGCCTTCACACCAGTCACACCAACATCCAACATCCAGTCATGAGAGAATCCATAGAGGATCCTGTCACATCAGCATTCACAGAGCTTCCCATACATCAGGCAAGTCTCACATCAACCAGGTCTCATGTCAGCCCACAGCCACATCAGCCAAGTCTCATGTTATCCCACAGCATGCGTGCACAGAGAGAGAGAGAGAGAGAGAGAGAGAGAGAGAGAGAGAGAGAAGAGACGCGACGGGAGAGAGCGCGGGCGATGGCGGATCTGGTGCCCCCCTGACCGTGCGACGCGATTCCAGTTTGGTGGGTGACCTCTGACCTGCGCACGCTTCCGTTTGCTTCGTCGTTCACCTTGCGCCCGTCTTCTTTCGACCTGCTGCCCTGTCTGCAGGCGCCGCCTGCAGTCTGCTTCTCTTTCGCCTGTATTTTGACCTGCTGCCCTGTCTGCAGGCGCCGCCTGCAGTCTGCTTCACTTTCTCCTGTATTTCGTGACCACTGGGGCTCAGCGCAAGGAGCGACGGATGTCCACAGAGCGGACGGGGTCCACAGGACAGTCTGACAGGCCATGGCGTTTGCAGAATCAGGTACATTTCGTTTACTGCCCCGTCAGTCATCTGCATGCCGTCTTCCCGCGGGTGGCTGCCCTGTGCATCTTGCTGGGCCGTGACAGAGACAGGGAGCCCTTAGCTGGCAGCACGTGTCTGCAACTCTGCGCAGATCAGTGAGCTGATCCGCTCCTGTACACAGAGAGAGAGAGAGAGAGAGAGAGAGAGAGAGAGAGAGAGGAGCTGCGCTCTGTCCTATCGCGAGCCTTGGAAGGAGACGGCACAGTGCTGAGAGCACTGCTTGCTGCGCCTGCTGTCCGTGGGCGTCTGCCCTGTGCAGTTTGTTGTGCCGAGTTAGAGAAAGAGAGCCATCACCTGGCAGCACGTGACTGCAACCCTGCACAGATCAGAGAGCTGATCTGTGCCTGCACACACACACACACACACAGACAAAGAGAGAGAGAGGGGGGGGGGGGGGGGGGGGGGAGAGCGGCCTGCGCGTTTCTGCCTCCCGTGAGATCTTCACTCGGCCTCTGACCGGTATACGCAGTGATACAATATGGTTGGTTTGGATCTGGATTTTATAGACCAAACGGTGGCAGCGCTTGGTCTGGATTCCGATACCGAGGAACCCGAGGATATGGTTCCGTGCACTGAAGAGTTTCCCCCTGGTCCTGACCTCCAGCCTGTAGGCAAACGCCCCAAGCATACTTCGGAAGAGACAATGGATCATCAGGATCATTCCTATGATCAGGTTGCTTCGGATTCTACGGACTCTCAGGATGTTGACTGGGAGCATTTGCTGGAATTTGCCAACACTCTGCTTGGCGATTATGTTCAACATAATCAGGAAGTCTTTTCTGACTCTGCACCTGAAGATGTTCTCGAAGCCACTGTGGACCCGAAAACCGTCTTGCGCTCCTTTTCAGTGTTTTATGATCGCGCTGTGATACTCTTCTTCACTGGTAGAATCCCATTGCTTTCCTGTATTCGCCAGTGGTTGCACAATCTGCTTCAAGGGGAAATGTATTGAAGAGATTTTTGTTGGGCCCCGAGGTTTTTTTGAGGTGCTGTTGAAATCTGAGATGCACTGTGGTGCTCTCCTGTCTAAACTGCCTTTGTTTTTTGATCGCCATTTGGTCCATGTTGTACCATGGTGCCCAATGGCAGATTTTCAGCGTCTGTTGCAACGTGAATGCCCTGTGTGGGTTGAAGTGGAAAATTGTTCGGCTGTCTATCGGCCACTGTTGAAGGACGCTATGGCCGCTATGGGCACTGTTCTGGTCCCTCCAAGTCTAAGGGCCGTGAATCGCAATCGGTTGTGTATGTTATGGGACACTGCAAGGAAAAGGCTTGCTTGGTTACGTCTCGATTGCTCTGGCATGCATCCTTTACACTTTCGTTTGAAATGGGCCAATTTTGCTAGACATTGCTTTTCCTGTGGACAATTGGGGCATTTTATGGCCGAATGCCCAGAGCAGCAACACACTTCAAATGCTGGGCATGTTGCGCTGCCCATGGAAGATATGGTGTGTGATGCTCCGTTGCAGGATGCTATCCACCCACCTAAAGTTTTGGATAAAGGTAAACAACAGGTTTCGGGTTTGGATTCCCGTGGCACTGACTGGGTTGAAGTACGCGCAAAAAAAGGCAACAGGGTTGTTGTTGGCATGGAGAATACTGTGCCTACTGCCTCACAAGATTCCATGCGTACCTATATGCGCAGGAAAGAAATGTTGTCTTCAGAGCACTCTGCTCCTGCTATGGTTTCCTCAGCCCCCCGTCCTCAGCCCACTAGGAGAGTGTATTCGGATCGTCCAAAGGGTCCACTTGCTAACCTGGCTTTTGATACCAGAGGCAACGTCATCACCCCGTGGGATCTTCGTTATCCCTGTTCCATCCCCAAGCCAACAAATATGCCGTCTATCTCCAAATCTGGTCCTCAGAACTCTTTTGCCGTGTTGGTGGATTTCTTGGATGAGGGAGTCCTGGACATTCTCGCAGAAAAAGTCAAATTGAGGCAAGCTGTGCCTCGTACCTGATTTTGTTTTGAATACACATGAAAATAGCCACGTGGAATATGCGAGGAATTTGTTCTCGCCACAAGCAACATGCCATGTGGACTGTATTGCATGAGAATCAGTGGGATGTCTTGTGTGCTGTTGAGCACAAGAGTCACGGAGAAGCCGGAAAAGTTGTGGATTGCCATGGCTTTCGTTTGTTCTATGCAAGGACACAGGCCATGCATTATTCGGGTGTGCTCATGATTGTACATGAAAAATATCAGCCTGTTCTTATTAAAAATGATGTCAATGGCCACTTTCTG
Source organism: Lygodium microphyllum (assembly GCF_053477565.2). Lineage (NCBI taxonomy): Eukaryota > Viridiplantae > Streptophyta > Polypodiopsida > Schizaeales > Lygodiaceae > Lygodium > Lygodium microphyllum. The sequence goes on from NC_141146.1 coordinate 121,817,002, forward strand.
GGGATTGAAATTTTATTCGAAGGGGAGATCTTATGGTTACTTGGCCTCTATGCTCCGAATGATCCTTTATCTCGCCGAGAGCTTTGGCATACTTTGCAGACTTCCTTGTCACTTGGCAGACGGGGCTTCTTGATGGGGGATTTCAATATGCGTGTTGATTCTTCCCAGTCCACATCGGAGCATTCGGTAATGGACGCGCCGAAAAGTTGTATGTGGCATGAGTTGGTTCTTGTTGTTCTTAAGCAAGATCTCTGGTCCTGGCTACACCCGTCTTCTACAGGGTTTACTTTCCATTCTGCCCAGTATGCAACAACATGGTCGCAGTTGGACCGCATATACATCATGCAGAATGATGATTTCCTTCTTGAGATGCTCGAAATGAAAGTGTTGCAGCAATATGCCTTGTCGGACCATTTCCCTCTGCAGCTTGAGTTGCTTGCACAACCCATTGCACCTTTTAAGCAATTTCTGGAGAGACTCCCTTTGCGTTTCAACTCGTCTTATTTGAAGCGTGCAATCTTTCAGGGCTATATGCAGCAATTGATTGATAGATTCTTATTGGACTTCTCCTCTCAAGGCATTGCTTCGTTTTAACGATTGCTCTCTAATGTGCAGCGGGTTGCTCGGCAGTATGGGATCCATCATGCCTCTCTTTGTCGGCGGCGTCGACAAGCAACGGAGGACCTGCTTGCTTTGGTTCGTTCTCTGCTAGTGGACACTCCAGATGATGCATTTCTGCTAGCACTGGCAATGCGGGTGGCTGATCTTATTAAAGAGTTTTAGTTGAAATCGTATCAGCAGGCCAAATTGCAACATCTGACGGAGACTTTGCAAGATAGTGTGTGTCAGACTCATAAGTTCTTTCGAGCTCTCCATGCCTCTCCTGCTCGAGAGAATATGACCAGACTCCAGGATGTAGAGGGCCACTTGGTCCTTGATCCGCAGACTAATGTGCATATGTGTAGGAATTATTTCCTCGACCTTCTTGGTTCCACTTCTCCACCTTCAGCCCAAACTACTCAAGCCCGTTCGGTTTTTTATGACCTGGTCCACAATCAAGTTCCGCAGGACATGCAAGCTACTATGGAGTCAGATATTTGTGAGGCGAAGGTTATGGATGTTTTGTTACACTTGCCCAAGGATAAAAGTTCTGGATGGAATGGTCTCACCAATGAGTTCTTTGAGGCTTTTGCTACCCAACTGGCGAAACTATTCAAGGCTTTGTTTCAGCAGGTGTGGGAAACAGGGATCATGCCTTCCTTATGGAAAGAAGGACTTATTAAACTGCTTCCAAAGGTTCCTTCGCCGTCTAAGTTGAAACATTGGTGCCCAATTTCTTTGGTGGGTTCTATGTATAAAATCTTTTCCAAAGTAATGGCGAATCGGCTCCATAAGCATCTGCCATTGTGCACCCTCTCCAATATGGTTTCATTAAGGGCCGAAACATTCTGCACAATGTATTAAATGTGCAACTGGCGATTGATTATGCAAGGCATTCTAATCAGGAGGTCATACTGATCCAATTGGACCTGGAAAAGGCTTTTGACTATCTGGACTAGTCTTTCGTTGCTGAACTTATGTCTGCTATGGGCTTTGGTGTTCGGATGTCTCGTCTGATCTACACCATCAGTGATGCGGCGTTTTCACGAGTCATGCTGAATGGAGGCGTTACCGAGCCATTTGTCCTTGCCCGCTCTGTCAAACAGGGGTGCCCTTTAAGCCCTCTCTTCTTTGCCCTTGTGACTCATCTAGTTCTTTCGATGTTATCTCATATGGCAGCTTCTACTCAGTTGGCTGGATTGTCGCTTCCTTTTGGACAGCACTTCATTAATCAATCCTTGGCTGATGTGACAGCTTTATGATTTTGCGTGCGGACAAGGATAACCTTCACAAAGCATTGGATGTTTGGGCTCTCTTTGGTCAGGCGTCCGGCCTTCGTATCAATGCGTCGAAATCAGCCATTCTCAGCCCCACGGAGTCGGATTTGCAGTCATTGGACTGGCAGGGTATGGTTATTCCTCGTGGCTCCATTGTCAGGCATCTTGGGTACCCTTTGGGTGTTGATGTTCCCCCAAAGCAGCTTCTACAGTGGATTTCTCAGAAACTGGCGGCTAAGTTTCTGTATTGGAAGTCTCAGGCCTGGCCCTTCCATGTTCGCCTCAAAGTAGCCCAGACAATTATGTTGCCAATGCTCACATATTTCTTGCCATTGCTGCCCTGGACTACTACAACTCTGAATGCTCTTACTCAGTCTATTCGTTTCATGCTATGGAAGAAGGATTCCTTGCATGCAGGTATTTCCTGGATTTCTTGGTCGCATGCATGCACCCCCAAACGCATGGGTGGAGGGACTATTTTAGATGCGCAAACTCACATGCTGGCACTCCGTTGGTCTCTTTTCCGCACCATGTGCTCGGATCATCCGTGGGTTGTTATAGCCCGTTATTTCCTTGAGGATCATGGGCTTCTGCATGGCAATACCCAAATTCGGAGTTCTTGGTGGCATGTTCTTAATGCTGATTCGTGGTTCTCCAGCTCTTCTTCATCGCTGCTTACCCATTTGGTATGTTCCTGGAAACTGGTCCTCCGGAAGGCTCAGTGGCATCTAGCGGAGGATCGCTTAGCTACTAATTCTTTTCAATTGGAATTGCTGGCAGTCTCGTGGTTACTTTCATGGGAAGGTAAATACGAGCTTCGACCACAATTCAACCGGATGGCACGTTTGGGCTTAACTTCAGTCGTGGATGCCACTCTTGCCAGTCTCAATGTGCTAATATCGTTTCGTACAGCTAGGAGGCTTTTCAGGATCCCTCGTGGATATAGGCATTTATGGGAACAACTTTTGATGGTGCTCCAGAGTAGACAACCCTTTCCTGCCCTTACTTCGGATCATCCCTGGCAGGATTGGGACTTTGAAGGCCGGCTGACTTTAGGCAAAGCTTCCGCTAACCAGGTGTATCATCTTCTGATTAAAGATCATCAATGGCTGGTTACTAAAGCGAATACTCTATGGGGATTGCGTAAATCCGGTCATGGTGGAGGGCAACTGTGATGGAAGGCTGGTTGAACAAGACACCCTTCAAATATAAGGTCTTTCTTTGGAGGGTGATGATTGGTGGTCTTCCGCTTGCTTCAGCTCTTTCCAAGCGACGAATCTCCAACGGCAACTGTTTCTTTTGCACCACTAGTGTGGAATCCACCCGTCATCGATTTATTTCTTGCCCCATCGCTAAGAAAATCTGGTCATTCTTGTCAGCCGTTTGGCGAGTTTCACTTTCTTCGATATTGGGGCTATTGGCATAACTGGACCATTCGGAATGCTTTTCTTTTTTATTCCGCCTATATTGTTCAGCGGCATATTGCTAGGCTTAAGGGTCTCTTGTATTGGCAGCTAGATCTTCTCTAGCATTCTGACATACTCTCTCGGGAGGACTTACGTCCCTGGCATATGGCAATTTCCTCTGCGTCTTTGCCATGACTTTGTAACTCTTAGTACTGGAACCTTTCCATATGATGGCTTAGTGTTATCATGTATCTTGTAATCAAGTAAACTTGTACTTTTTTCGTAATTAATACAATTACCTTTTACGAAAAAAAAATAAAAAATTGGGACCTGCCGTTTATGATGTCAGACATGGATTCTCATGTGAAGCTTTAGGGAGCTCACTGGGAAGCCTGTCTGAGTGTCACAACAGGCCCGCTGCACTTGACAGAGCAGCTGTTGGATAGACATGCTGTGATTGACAGGCAGCTATTGGGCAGGTCTGCTGCAACTGGACAGTTTGTGGAGGCAGTCAGGTCGCCATGACAGCTGTTTTCCATTGGGCAGTGGACCAGAGAGAGTACAAATGCAGACAGATGGGACAGACAGGATCGTAGGTGGTGCGAGGCAGGGTGACAAGCAGGGAGGTGCGGCTGGAGACAGGGGCGCTGTTTTTGCCTTCAGTCAACCAAACAGTTGGTGCTGTTTCACATCAGTCTTGTCTGGAAATTTGTTGGATGAAGGAATTTTGGAGACTTTAGTTGAGAAGGTGCAAGAGGTGTGAGCAGCCTCGCCCATGAAATCCTTGATTTTACAAATGCGGATTGCCACATGGAATGTCCATGGGATTTGTTCTCGCAGCAACATGACATGTGGCATATTTTGCATGAGAATTGGTGGGATGCTTTGTGCACTGTTGAGCACAAAAGCCATGATGATGCTGGTCGGGTTTTGGCTTTGTCATGGATTCCGTCTTTTTTTTGCTGGTTGCAAGGCTAAACACTATTCAGGTGTCCTCATGCAAGAATGATGTTCATGGGCGCTTCTTGGTGATTGAGATTGTGTTTGAAAGCCAGGTCTTATGGCTGGTTGGTCTTTGTGCACCCAATGACTCAATGCATCTTCAGGCCATGTGGAGCCATCTTCGGGATTCTCTGAGCCTAGGAAGACTGGGTTCGCTTATAGGCGATTCTAACATGTGTGTTGACCTTCCTAGTCCACTTTGGAACATCCTCTGATGGATAACCCAGAAAGTTGGGCGTGGTAGGCCTTTGCCATGCATGTCGTGAAATAGGATTTTTGGTCATGGCTTTCTCCATTGGCTTTAGGATTTACCTTTCACTCGCCTCAGTACGTGGCCACATGGTCATGCAGTTTAAAAGGGCTACATGACCCAACTGCTTGAAAGGTTTTCATGTGACTTTCCACTACAAGGATTGGACTCCTTCAACAAACTAATTTCAAATGTCTAGAAGGTGTTAAGACAATATGGCATCTATCATGCTTCGCTTAATAGGCAGCATTTGCATGTTGTGGAAGATATGTTGGCCTTGGTTTGTTTGTTGTTGCTCAACTTGCCGTATGATAATTTTTTAATCTCATTGGCAACTCGATTGTGCAAACTTATTCAAGCCTTTCAACAGCGGTCTTACCGACAAGCTAAGCTAAGGAATCTGACTAATAGTCTTCAAGGCAGTTCTTGCAAGACTCACAAATTCTTTTAGGCCTTGTATGCATCCCCAGTGCAGGAAGATGTGGTAAGATTGCAAGATGAATAAGGTCAAATTGTCACAAATCCCAAATCATTTGTAAGTATGTGTAGGGAATATGTTGCAAACCTTTTGGGTTTGCGGCAAATATCTTCTTCATAGGTTATGCAAGACCGTGCGCCCTTTTGTGCTTTGGTCAGAAATCAGGTTCCCCATGACATGCAAGATTTCCTGGAACCTAATATCTGTGAGGGCAAAGTTATGGACGTATTATTGCATTTGCCAAATGATAAAAACCCTAGCTGGGATGGCAACACCAATGAATTCTTTGGCACCTATGCATTGCTTTTGGCAAAACCTTTAGCTGCCATGTGCCAACAAATTTGGGCATTGGGTAAGGTGCCTTTATCGTGGAAAGAAGGGCTGATCAAGTTGATTCCCCAAGTCCCCTCCCCGTCAAAACTTACCCAGTGGAGACCCATTTCATTGATGGGGTCTATGTATAAGATCTTCGTGAAGGTGTTGGCAAACTGTCTCCATAAGCACTTGCTTAATCTTACTCATCCTCACCAATATGGGTTTATTAAGGGCATAAATATTCTTCATAATATCGTCAATGCATAGATGGCCATAGACTATGTGTGGCACATGTAGCAAGAGGTTGTTCTAGTGCAATTAGACTTGGAAAAGGCCTTTGACTTCTTAGATCTCATGGCCTCCTCCTGTGTGATGCTAAATGGTGGAGTCACCAAGTCTTTTTTTGTTGTGCGATCAATTTGAAACGGCTGTCCTTTCAAACCACTTTTCTTTGCAGTTGCTACTCGCCCTATTCTTTCCATGCTATCTGATCTTGTGGATACAGGAAAGCTAGCTGCTCTCTTCTACCTTTGCAGCAGCAATTTGTTGGCCAGGCACTGGCTGATGATACTTTCATGATTCTAAAAGCCAATGCTTCTAATCTTCGGTTAGCCTTGGATGTATGGGAGTTGTTTAGGAATAACTAATGACTTGAATGCATAAGTTGTTTACCCTTATCCATAGTCCTTTGTAGAGGGGTTACACTATCCTTTGGCTCCTTAGCTAACATGTCCACATCCCCCATAGGGGGAACATTTGTATCCACTTCATCTGAACACTCTGAACTGCCCAAAGCAGTGGTGTGCACGGCGCCCCATGTGAGCCGGAAAAGTAATGGATGCATGCTAGAGCAGTTTATGTGCAACCAATTAGACCTCTTATGGCCAAAATCCCATAGCATACATTATCTATTCTGATTAGCAGCACGCAAGGTTGGTGGCACTAGAACTGTGTCAATGGCAGCCATGGCATCCTTTAACAAAGGCCAACATACTGTTGGAAAACTTCAACCTCCACCTAGATGGGACATTCGTGCTGAAGTAAACATTGGAAATTTGCTAGGGGGCGCTAGGGCATGGCATGTACCAAGTAGTGGTCAAAGAACAAGGTAGCTTTGCCAATAAAGCATCCCGCATCCAAGGAGAATGCAAGAGCGCCTCATGAAAGCCCTAGGGCCTACAAAAATTTCATCTACAGTCAGCCTGCATCGAAGAGGCCAACCATTGATGGATGGGAGCAAGCATCAGAATTCCGCCCATGAAAAATAGTATGACACTCTTTTCATAAAAACCAAAGAGTGAGCGCAACGTAGCCATAGTATCCACATTAGCATCCACAACATCTTCCTCTACCTTGTCTATGGCACTAGAAAGATTTTGGTGAACATAATCACCCAACAAAGTATTTGCAAATTCAGGCAAGTGCTCCCAATCCAACTCTTGGGAGTCCGCAAAGACAGTAGCCACTTGCGCATAAGAGTGGACAAGAGTATGCATTGGACTAGAAGCCTCTGTGAAGCCTATAAGTTTGTCGAAAGCATGTTTAAGATGTTTGTCTGTGCATGGAATTATTTCCTCTTTATCGTTAGCCACAGAATCGAGAGCACATGTAGCCTTTGGTTGGTCCATGAACACAGTATCAGGGCTAGCCATGTTAGCTCTTCCCCCTTCCTCTTTTTGTTTGTGTGTGTGTGTGTGTGTGTGTGTGTGACGCTGTATAGAGAGCAGAAGTAGGGCAATGTGCTCAAATCTCTCTCTCTCTCTCTCTCTCGTAATGGTTAATTATATGAATTATGAAAGAAAGTACAAGATAATGACATTACGAAGTGTAGGGCGGCTCTAGGCCATCATGTATGAACCAAATACAATGGATTCAGCAAGTACAAAAGGATGAGATGTACCCATCATTGGGGCCTAGCAAGTTGTGAAAGAACACACAAAAAGAAAAGTCCTTATCCTGAAGTTTGGAGACTTGGAAAAGAAGATATCATTCCTCTCCAAGTGGATTGCTCTCAAAGGAGAAAAGATCTACCTGGATGAAGACCTTACCCCAGCTGAAATAGCCCACAGGAGGGAAAACATACCACATGTTCTAGAGGCACGAAAAGCAAGTAAATGGGCTTTCTATAGTCATTATCACAAAGAAAAGGACAGCATGACAGTGCATGGCCTATGAGCCCTTGAAGTTCACATTATGGAACTGCAATGGATCCCTTAAGACATACAGATTATTTTGAGGAGGCTTTCAAAGAGATAGACATTGCTATGTATACTGAGACACACCAATGTAAAGACAGCCATCTACCTAATGTCTATGGATATAGATGGGAAAGTACATATCACCCTCAGCCTAGGAGGCTTGGAGGGACAAGGCGATCAGGAGGTGTGGCAATTATATTTAGAGAAGAGCTCTGAGATACAGTCCAGATGGTACATAGAGATGCAGAGGCAAAACACACGTGTATCAGGTTACATACAAATAGAACTGGAGACTTATACATTGCCATATGCTACTTTCTCCTTGCATACTCAAGTTTGGCCCTAAAGAGGCATCCCCATATTCACCACTATATGAGGACATAATGAGATTTATGAGCATTGGGTATGGTTTACTAGCATTAGTTAGATCAGCCCAAGATAGAGAGAGAACAGAATATAGAACACGTCTACTAGCATTGGGAAGTGCACATGGTTTGGCCATCCTTAGTGGGCTGCCACAGTGGCCATGATCTAATGGTTTCACATCTTGGAATTACAAGAAAGGGTCGAGCACAGTGGACTACTTGATTGGATCACCCAACTTGCTATCTAACATAAAAAACTTTGAAATCTTAGACAAGCATGCTTTTCATCTTTTCTCATTCCAAATGAGAAACACACCATCATTACATGTATTGCTTGCCACATTGGCCTTTCAGAGACATTAATATACTCTCTCTCTTTTTTCGTAAAAGGTAATTGTATTAATTACGAAAAAAAAGATACAAGTTTACATGATTATAAGATACACGAGGGCTCTAGGCCAACGTGTGTAAAATCCCAGTACAAAGCCACGAAAGAGTTACACAAGTCATGGCAAAGATGCAGAGGAAATTGCCATATGCCAGGGAAGTAAGTCCTCTCGAGGGAGCAAGTTCGAGTGCCGAATGAGATCTATCTGCCAATGCAAGAGACCTTTAAGCCTGGCAATGTGTCCCGGTACATTAGAGGCTGAATCAAAAAGAAAGGCATTCTGAGTGGTCCAATTGTGCCAGCATCCCCAGTATCTAAAAAAGTGGAATAAGATCTTCATATGCAACTGTGGCGGGGTGGAGTATTTTGGGTGCACAAAAACTCAATCGAAAGGGGTTAGTGAGAACCCCACCACAGCGCGCCAAACCTGTGACAAGAGCGACCAGATGTTCTTAGCGAGTGGGCAAGAAATAAATCGATGTCGGGCCGATTCCACAATAGTAGTGCAGAAGAAACAATTGCCGTTCGAGATTCGACGCTTGGAAAGGGCCGAGGCAAGCGGAAGACCACCAATCATCACCTGCCAAAGAAAGACCTTGCATTTGAAAGGTGTCTTATTCAACCAGCCCTCCCTCACAGTTGCCTTCCACCATGACTGAGATTTTCGCAATCCCCATACCGTATTAGCTTTAACAACCAGCCATTGACGATCTCTAATCAGAAGATGATACACTTGATTAACAGAGGCCTTTTCCAAACTCAACCGACCTGCAAGGTCCCAGCCCTGCCAAGGACGATCCACAGCAAGGGCAGGAAAGGGTTGCCTGCTCTGAAGCATTAACAAAAGTGTTCCCATAAATCACTGTATCTACACGGGATTCTGAAAAGTCTCCTGGCAGTATGAAACGATGCGAAGACATTACGACTGGCAAGGGTGGCATCCGCAACTGAAGTCACACCCAAACGAGCCATGCGGTTGAATTTTGGTTTGAGCTCATGTTTGTCTTCCCATGAAAGTAATCTCGAGATTGCTAACAGTTCCAGTTGAAAAGAGTTAGTATGCAAGCGGTCCCCCGCTGGATGCCAACGCGCCTTTTGGAGTACCACTTTCCAGGAGCCGACCAAATGAAGTAACAGAGAGGAGGACGAACTGGAAAACCGAGCATCTGCATTCAGGACATGCCACCAGGAGCTTCGAAATTGTGTATTGCCATGGCGAAGCTCGCTGTCCTCAAGAAAATGACGGGCTATAATGGCCCACGGGTGATGATCCACACACATGGCGCGAAAAAGAGACCAACAAAGTGCCGGCATATGAGTTTCGGCATCCAAAATAACTTCACCACCTAGGCGTTTGGGGGTACATGTATGTGACCACGAAATCCACGAAATACCTACATGCAATGAATCCTTCTTCCATAACATGAAACGAATGGGGCGAGTGAGAGCCTTCAAGGTAGTAGGAGTCCACGGCAGCAATGGCAAGAAATAAGTGAGTATTGGCAGCATAATTGTCTGAGCCACTTTGAGGCGAACATGGAAGGGCTACGCTTGCGACTTCCAATGTATAAACTTAGCTGCCAGTTTCTGTGAAATCCACTCTAGTAGTTGCCTTGGTCGAACATCAACACCCAAAGGGTACCCAAGATGCCTGACAATGGAACCACGGGAAACAACCTGACCTTGCCAGCCCAATGACTCTAAATTAGACTCCGTGTAACTGAGAATGGCTGATTTGAAGGCATTGATACGAAGACCAGAAGCATGACCAAAGAGCGACCAAACATCTAATGCCTTGCGAATGTTGTCCTTGTCTGCACGCAAAATCATGAAGCTATCATCAGTCAAAGATTGGGTAATGAAGTGCTGTCCCGAAGGAAGAGACAATCCGGCTAGCTGAGTAGAAGCTGCCATTGAAGATAACATTGAAAGAACCGGATGAGTCGCCAGGGCAAAGAAGAGAGGACTCAAAGGGCAACCCTGTCTCACCGAGCGTGCAAGGACAAACGGCTCTGTAACACCACCATTGAGCATAACTCGCGAAGAAGCCGCAGCACTAATGGTGTAGATCAATCGGGACATCGGAGTACCAAAACCCATAGCAGACATAAGTTCTGCAATGAAAGACCAGTCTAAATGGTCAAAAGCCTTTTCCAGATCCAATTGAATCAATACCACTTCCTGACTAGAATGCCTTGCACAGTCAATAGCCATTTACGCATTTAAGATATTATGCAGAATGTTGTGGCCCTTAATGAAACCATATTGAAGAGGATGCACAATAGCTGGAAGGTGCTTGTGGAGCCGATTCGCCAGCACTTTGGAAAAGATTTTGTACATCGAACCCATCAAAGAAATTGGTCTCCAATGTTGCAACATTGACGGCGAAGGAACCTTTGGAAGCAGTTTGATAAGGCCTTCTTTCCATGAGGAAGGCATGACCCCTGTTTCCCAAACGTGTTGAAACATAGCCACCAATGGTGTCACCAATTGGGTAGCCGAGCTCTCAAAGAATTCATTGGTGAGACCATCCCAACCCGGACTTTTATCCTTAGGCAGGTGTAATAAAACATCCATAACCTCCTCCTCATTAATATTTGCCTCCAAAGTAGTTTGCATATGAAGTGGAACCTGATGGCAGACCAGATCATAGAAGGCTAAGCGTGCATGTGTAACCTGGTCAGAAGGCGACGGAGAAGAACCAAGAAGATCTAGAAAATAATTTTTTCACATATTGACAATGGTCTGTGGATTAGTGACCATTCGACCTTCTGAATCCTGGAGTCTAGTCATATTTTCTCGAGCAGGAGAAACATGCAGTGCGCTAAAGAACTTATGAGTCTGACAAGCACTATCTTGCAAATTGTCAGTCAAATTGTGCAGTTTCGCCTGCTGATAAGATTTCAACTGAAATTCTTTAATAAGATCAGCCAAACGCATCGCCAGTGACAGTAGAAATTCATCATTTGGTGTGTCCACTAGCAGCGAACGAACCAAAGCCAGTACGTCCTCCGCTGCATGTCGATGCCGCCGACAAAGAGAGGCATGATGGATCCCATACTGCCGAGCAACCGGTTGCACATTAGAGAGCAGTCGTTCAAAGGAAGCCGTGGCCTCAGAGGCGAAGTCTAATAAAAATCTCTCAATCAATTGCTGCATATAGCCTTGAAAGATTGGATGCTTCAAATAAGACGAGTTGAAACGTAAAGGGAGTCTATCCAGCAACTGCATAAAAGGTGCAATGGGTTGTGCAAGTATCTCAAGCTGGAGAGGGAATGGTCCGACAAGGCATATTGCTGCAAGACTTTCATTTCCAGCATCTCAAGAAGAAAATCATCATCCTGCATGATGTACATTCGGTCCAACCGCGACCATGTAGTTGCATACTGTGCGGAATGAAAAGTAAACCCTGTAGAAGAAGGGTGGAGCCAAGACCATAGATCTTGCTTAAGTACCGCAAGAGCAAAGGCATTCCACACCCGACTTTTCGGAGCATCCATCACCGAATGCCCTGAAGTGGGTTGTGAAGAGTCAACACACATATTGAAGTTCCCCATTGAAAAACCCCTTTTGCCAAGTGACATGGAGCTCTGCAAAGTCTTCCAAAGATCCCGTCGGGATGAAGGGTCATTCGGAGCATAGAGGCCCAGCAATCATAAGATCTCTCCTTCAAATAAAACTTCAATTACCACAAAGCGGCACTGTACATCATTTTTAATAAGAACAGGTTGATATTTTTCATGTACAATCATAAGCACACTAGAATAATGCATAGCATGTGTCCTTGCATAAAACAAGCGAAACCCATGGCAATCCACAACTTTCCCTGCTTCATCGTGCCTCTTGTGCTCGACTGCACACAAGACATCCCACTGATTCTCATGCAAGACAGTCCACATGGTATGTTGCTTATGGCGAGAACAAATGCCTCGCACATTCCATGTGGCTATCTTCATATATCTTCAAAAAGAAAATCAGAAATGAGGCACCGCTTGCCTCAATTTAACCTTTTCTGCTAGAATGTCAAGGACACCTTCATCCAGAAAATCAGCTAAGATTGCAAAAGAATTCTGACGGCCAGCTTTAGAGGTAGATGGAATATCCACGGCCTTGTGGGTGGAACGGGGATAACGACGATCCCAGGGTGTAATCACATTACCTCTAGTATCAAACGCCAACGTAGCAGGTGGGCCCTTTGGACCGTTTGTATATGCTTTCCTCATAGATTGATTACGGGGAGCAGAAGGAACCATAGTACACACAGCTTGCTGTGAAGAGAACATTTCTTTCCTGCGCATATACGTGCGCACGGAATCCTGTGAAACATTAGGGCCAGAATCCGACAGGCCAGCATCCAACTTTTTACCTTTTTTGGGACGTGCCTCTAGCTAGTCATTACTATGGGAATCCAAACCCAAGACCTGCTGTTTACCTTTATCCAAAACATTAGGTAGTTGGGTGGCCTCCTATAACGGAGCATCAAGCACCATGTCATCCATAGGCAGCACAACATGCGCATTATCTGAAGACGGTTGCCTCTCTGGGCATTCGGCCATAAAATGCCCCAATTTTCCACACGAAAAGCAATGTCCTACAAAGTTGCCCCATTTCAAGCGAAAGTGCAAAGGATGCATGCCAGAGCAATTAAGGCGAAGCCACGCAGGCCTTTTCCTAGCAGTGTCCCATAACATACACAAACGGTTTCGATTCATTGCCCGTAGGCTTGGGGGGACCAGCACCATTCCCACAACGGCCATGGCATCCTTTAACAATGGCCAATAGACAGCCGGACAATTTTCCACTTCAACCCACATTGGGCATTCACGCTGAAGCAGGCGCTGAAAGTCTACCATAGGGCGCCATGGCACAACATGGACCAAACGGCAATCAAAGAACAATGGTAGTTTGGACAGGAGCTCAGCCCGATGCTTCTCTGATTTCAGCAACACCTCATAGAAGCCTCGAGGCCTAACAAAGATCTCCTCAACACACTCCCCTTGTAGTAAATGGTGCAGCCACTGACGAATATGAGAAAGCACTGGAATCCTGCCAGTGAAGAAGAGTATAACCGCACGGTCATAAAACACCGAAAAAGAGCGCAAGACAGTTTTCGGGTCCACCATGGCTTCCAGAACTTCTTCAGTTTCCGAGTCAGAAAAAGCTTCATGATTATGCTGGATATAATCGCCAAGCAGAGTATTGGCAAACTCTAGCAAATGCTCCCAGTCAATCTCTTGCGAATCCACAGAATCAGAGGCAACCTGAGCATAAGAACGTTCTTGATGACCCATTGTGTCTTCAGAAGTATGCTTGGAGCGTTTGCCCGTAGGCGGCAAGTCAAAACCAGGAGGCATCTCCTCTGTGCAAGGAACCATATCCTCCGGTTCCTCTGTATCAGAATCCGGACCAAGGGCTGCCATCGTTTGGTCGATAAAAGCCATATCCAGCCCAGCCATGCTTCTGTCATCTCTCTCTGTCTCTCTCTCTCTTGCTCTCTCACTCTCGCTCACTCTCTCTCTCGCTCGCTGTACAGGGACAGGTCAGTTCTGTACTCTGCATCGAGACTCCGTCGCGTGCTCCCCGATTATGTGTCTCTCTCCTTCGCGCGTCACCACAAGATGGTCTTTGCAGGCACCTACCGGCAGCAGACTGAGAACGGAGGGCAGACGTGACAACAGCGAGAGCGTACCGGGTTTCAGGATAGGTGGCGCAGCCTGACGAGGCGACCTGGTGTGCAGCAGTCGACCAGAGGCGACGGGACTACCTGACAGGCTCAGTCATGGCCAGAGCCAGCCGCCGACAGTGCACAGCAGACGGATGATGAAGCAGGCGGGGTGCAGCAAGCGACGGCGCAGGTCCAGGCGACCTGGTGTGGAGCAGTCGACGACTCACGACCAGGCGTCAGTGGCGAGGAGGGCGCAGGCCAGGAGTCAACGGGGCGGTGGTTAGCGAACAGGCGACGGCAGGATTCACCAACGGGTCGACGTCAGGTTTCGACAGCAGGTCCAGCTAGGTCACGGGGGCGCCAGGTCTGCCATCGCAAGATCGTTCTCTCTCTCTCTCTCTCTCTCTCTCTCTCTCTCTCTCTCTCTCTCTCTGTGGCAGCCGAAAGGGTGCTACACCAGTCGGTGAACCCATCTTTGTCCTTACAAGGTGGCCTTGGCTGAAAACACGTCTTATTTGCCATCAACTTATATCTGGTTGCCTGTTCTACCTAACAGCTTACTTTGCATGGATCTTACATTTTAAGACTTTCATCAGATGGCTTCATAAAATAGTATGAGACTTAAATGATACACAAGCAGACAGCTTGTGTACCTTGATATAATAGGGTGGAAGGGAGAGACAAGAACATTGAATGTCAAAGGGTGGCGGAGATGCGTCATATACTGTTAAGAATATTCGTAAGGTTTTTACCAGAGCTAATTTGGACACTGCCATTATGCACAGCGAAGTCTTTGTTTGCTAGATAACAAGCCTGTATGCTCATAATGTTGTACTTCCTAAGATATCGACGTTCTGGTTTACACAGATAATGCGTGATTTAGTGTTCATCAGAACATAAAATGATAATTCCATATTAAGGTGCAGTTCCTATATGTGTACGCCTGCTGTAAACTGAAACTACCAGGTTCCTAAGATATCGAAGTTCTGGTTTACACAGATAATGCGTGATTTAGTGTTCATCAGAACATAAAATGATAATTCCATATTAAGGTGCAGTTCCTATATGTGTACGCCTGCTGTAAACTGAAGCTACCAGGTTTGCAGATCCCATCCCGGCTAGAGATTTTGGAAACCATGCCTCGTAATGCAATGGGAAAGGTAAATTTGACCCCTGGAAAGGTGCATTTTCTTTTTTTCAGTCAATCTTTTAACTGGTCAAAAGGTTTGCTCTTAAATGGTCAACAATATTTTGTGGTTTACTTTGAAGGTGAACAAGAAGGAACTCAAGTCATTTATTTTGGCCTTATGAATGGATCCATCGGCCTACTTGGTATTGCAGAAGTACTTGTAGCCTAATGGGTTGTAAGGTAAGAGCTTGATGTGTCGTGCTTGACTCAGCACAAAATTTGCAGAAAGAAGTATTTGTAGCCTAATGGGTTGTAAGGTAAGAGCTTGATTTGTCGTGCTTGACTCAGCACAAAATTTGCAGAAAGAGGTCTTGCCATTTTGCCAGCTTATGGCACACACACACACAAGCAGTTCTTCAAATTCTCTGAGCTTCATCACAGGGCCATAGCTGGTGACACTCCATTCATCGTTGCTTCACCCCACTGCTTGCATTGACTTCAAGCAAAATCTAAATCATAAATATCAACTGCTGAGAAGGGGGTAATAAGCTTGTTAAATCATGCTTTTTCAGTTTGTTTGTATTATCGTAGGAAGATTTCTTCAGATAGGTTCAGGCAAGTGGTCATACGTAGGAAGATTATGGGCACAATGCTGAAAAAGGTATATTTGATTAGCTCAATGGATGAGTTATTATGATCAGGTTATGTAACAGATTACGTGGACTTCCATCATTTGGGCCATCCCATTGCAGGGAATGCACCCTGTAAGCAGCAAAATGATTGGTTCATGCAACTGAACGTGATTTCTTCATCTCAGTCAATGATGGAGATCTGCTGACATACGTAAACAGAATTAAGACTCCTGATAGCAGATAAAGATTGCCTTTCTAAGATGCATAGAGTTCTTATCATTTCAAACATTTATAAGCATTCACTGACTAGAAAATTCACTCCCCTATGTACACGATTGTTTTGTGCTAAAGCAACCTTGGACTATCAGTTTTGCACATTTGTGAACTGGATTTGCAGTTGGCCTACTAGTGCTTTTGGTCAATGGTTTGTTGAAAATCCAAGTCTTTCCTGGTAGGCTGTGAATAAGGGTTTCCAAGAGATTCAGTCTGTTGCTGTTAACCACTCAGCCAGTCTCCCAGTTTGGAACAATATTGATTAGAATTATATCGCATTGACTAGCAAAAGAACTGAATGTCTCATGGTTTTTTGAAATTTTCGTTGGAATTATATTGCTTGTATGATAACTAACATTGTAAATGAGTAGAATGTATGAATGTGTATGTTGATTGTGCAAATAGCTGAATGGCTTCTTTCCAATATCATTTGTTTGCATTGGCAATTATAGAAAAACACATTTAAATTGTAAAGGTGTTTTGGAAAATGAGAATGCTTGGGCATGGTTTACTCAATAAATAAATTTTGGCAATACTTGTTGGAAAAAGCTTTGGTTTTTCATGAGAATCATTCAGAACTTGCATATCTAGTAAAATAAGAAAATCTCAAGAATTTCAGTACACTACACTATTGCTTAGGTTCCCAATATTCAATGGTGTGACAATTATATCTATATGATCCCAATATTCAATGGTGTGACAATTATATCTATATGATCCACAAAACTAGAGCAAGAGAGGATTATCAAAATGGCAAGGACATGGTATAGAAATAATGCAATCCTTGATTACAACTCATGTATCTATTATTGGGCGAAGTGTCTCCCTCTTTAAAGTTCCATTCTAAGTGGTTATTGCACAATTGTATCATAGATACTTGCAAGACGAATTGCAATGCTCAAATCTCTTCATGAAGCAAGATTCAATAGTGGCTTAAGCACACAAGGGGCAAGCATGTGGTCATTTTTTAGGCCCTAGTACATCCAAATAGTTCTTCATGGTAGGGAGACAGTGAAAGGTGTAGACTCACGAAGACTTGCCTCATTGTATGCCAATCCTTTGAGAGGAGCTTCTATGGCCTCACAATCCAAGTGATGCTCTTTTGATAACCATTCACCTTTGATATGCCATGTTGAGACAAGGAGAAGAGTGGAAGCAAAAGCAAGACTAGAGAAGAGCTTCTCCTACGGTCCCCCAATCTCTCTCTCTCTCATTTCCTTTTGTTCATGGTATGGCTATGGTTGTCTCAAGCTCTCCATGTGGTGATGGGCAAGAGATGGAGTAGAGAGCTTCATTCATAGTCTTTCACTAACCAACTCTAACTCTCTTACACATTTTCCCTCATACTGAAGATTTAGCTATGGTCGAAGCAAGAAAGAAAGAAAAGAAGCAAGCAAGTGCTCTCAAGTTTGCATACACAAAAGTAAGCAATTCTATTCATTTACAAATCATACATATAGGGGTCTAGGAGTGGTCTCAATCGTTCTCAATGAAATTACATTATGATGCCATTGGGCTCTTATGGATTTTCCAAGGTGGTGTAGTGCTTTACATGTTCTTTTATAGAAACTAACAAGCCTTCTTGGATACCACATTCTTTCATGGGACTTTCTATACACACGAGTTTAAATCTACACTTGTTAGATATAAAGTGCATGGTAGTGAGAACAACTTAGATTCTATAGAAATATTTTTGTAGGATATAAGGATTTCATTGTGATATCCTTAAAGGATTTCGATGCTTAAGGTAATTGCTAAACATCATTATTTTAATTTAAAAAATCTAAACATTACTGTCATTTTTTTCTATCTAGGTCATCCTTCTCCTTGCCTCTTGTATGCTTTTTAATCAACTTGTTAACCTTTGTTGACTCCTTTGGCCTTAAGTTTGACATTTGACTAACTTTTTCTTCTTTAATATAATTTTTGTTGTTTAGGGCTAACGTTATCCCCCTTATAAGATAATTGCTATGCTTGGTATTAGCAGTAGCATGCGGGAGCAAACACTAAAGTTGTAAACACTTGGGATTCATATTGATAGGGAGATCATGTATAGGTGAAATAGTTGTTAGACTTGAACAAATGTAGATTGTTTTTCTTGTTGATGGTACTTTACATCTAACGAAACATAGTTGCAATGGGAAGTGGGTCTACTGCTAGGAGTCGAGACTCCCTAGGTATAAGGTGGACATTTGATGTAGTAAGGTGTTGAGAATTCAGTCATTATATAAGGTGAGCATTTGATATAGTAAGGTGATGAGAAGCCTCAAGTAGTTGGAAGTGGTGATGAAGGCTAGATTTGGGTGATTAATGAATACCTTGATAGAGACTCTAAAGTATGGCAGTGAGTCTCAAGGTTGAATAAGTAGGTACTTTTTGGGTCCTTATCATTCAAACTAGGTTTTGTTAGAAAAGTTGAAGTAGTTACATGTGGTGAAGGAAGGCTACATCTTGGTGATTATTGAAAATCCTAACAAGGTTAAGTATGGTATGAAGTTCCAATGTTAAAATAAATAAATATTTTCCAGGTCCTTAACATGGGCATTGGATGCTCTTAGAAAGTTACAAGTTTTAGCTTTGACGACTTCAATGAAGTGTCAAGACACCTTTGGTAAGGACGACATGTCATCTCTTCTTTGCAATAGTCCTACAAAAGGCAAAGCATGCATCATCATTGGTTTCCAAGATGTGTGACCATGTTGGTTACTCCCCATATGATCTTTGGGTTTGAATATTTAGCCTTCCAAGCATTATTGTCTTAGATTGAAAAAAATCTTTCATGTCTTTTGCTCGAATCATCTTCTAGATGTGAGTATCTATAGAAATGAGTTGGTTAACTATGATGGTGGGTAGCACCTTCCAAAGGTTTTATAGACTAATGAAGTCAAATTCGATGGGCACATCAAGCTTGACTTAGGTTGTTTGGAAGTCCTTAGCGGGTTGGTCAAACTCATCTTTTAGTCACTTACATGTGGAATCTTGTATTGGGTACATATTGGGTTGAATTGAAGATCAAAATATTCAATTAATTTCTTTGGTCAAGTTGGAAAAGTGCTTATTCTTGTGAGGGCATGGGTTCTCTACCAAATGGTGCTAGCACTTTGGATTGCTCCTCACATGGCTTTGGATGTAGGTGATTCCATTTGGCAAGGATAATCAAATACTACCAATGGAGAGGTGACTTTTGCCTAGCGCAACTTGTTCTCCCAATCTCGACACTCTAAGCATAAACATGGGAAGAAGATAACACTTCTCATGCTATAGTGTTATGAATCCCATTTCTATCATCTCCAAATTGCTTTAGCCAAATCTTTTTTGGTAAAATCATACTTTGCTCTTGGAGGTTGGTGCCTTAGAGTACTTATTTTGCTATATTGATAAGCTCTTCCTTTAGATCTCAATGCTTTCCTCTCCCAAGAGTTTGTCGCCTTTATGATTTTTAGGCTATATTTGCTACTAAATGAACAAAAGGCATTCTACGTCTAACTCCCACTCCTTCAATAGGTCCCTTTCTAGCATACTTTGTAAGAGCTTTGAGACTAACGTGCAAAAAAATTGTTTTATCTTTTTGTTTTGCTTGCTTAGCATCATCATCCACAATCTTGGTACTTTGAAGCAAGGAACCTCTTACGAAAGCCAAAAATGCCATGATGGCCTTTTCTAATTGATCATTGGATTGCTTCGTAGATTGTATATCATGCTAGTGACACTTGATTCTACAACCTATTTGTTGGGCTTCTTGGGCTTTCTTTAAGCTTTGTATTTGATTATACTTGGACATTTGAGTATATTATTTTGGTCTTCTGAGGCTTGCTTTAGCCGTTGCATTCCTTGGATAGGTTTTAAGATCCCCTTGGTTGCTTTTTTTCTATTAGCTTAATATTGAGCCTTTTCTTCATCAAGTAGCCTTTAGATTGCTTCTTGTTCTCTAAATATATTATATTTATCCTTGTTATATATTCATGTTGTTTCTTGCTAGAGAATATGGTATAAAAAATATATGCTTTTAGCTAAAGCTCATCATCGTGTATGCCCTGGATTAGTAGTCCATCTTGGTTAACTACAAGGGCTTCTACCCACCATACACTCACTAATAAGGCCTTTTGTTCCTTGTTAAAAAGTTGGTTTTGCCTCATGATGTCAAATACATCCTTCACAATCCTGTTAGTCAAAGTGGTATGCTTGGATGGGTTCTTGTGGAGTATGAACAAGTACACTCCCGGTTGTGGTGAGGACTGTGCTAGGATTTTTAAAAATTTAGTGCACAAGTGATGGTCAAAATTTCTCCTAAGTGTTGTATATACTAGCCAAGACTATATTTCTCAATTAGCTCCTTGATCTTGGGATTCCTTTCCATCATTGTCTAGGTCTTTAGAAAAGTTGAAATTGTATGTCTTTAAATCACATAATATGTGGATTCATTTTTTTAGTGTCTTTTTCAAAAAGTTCAAGGTGAGTTGAAACTTAGCTTTTCTCTATTACATCAAATTCAAATAAAATTTACATGTGCTACTTATGATCTTGTTGGACTTTCTTGAACAATAAATGTGCAATGGTTTCTAGTATTATAGAGTACCTTGTATTGAAATGATAAGCTCAACATGTGCAGACATTGATTATGGATCACCTAGTTAGATGGATATACACGTCTACACTTAGCATATCAATGGTCATTATAATCCTCACATGGCCACCATTGTCTTATCACTTATTATATTTGATTAGTTATATCTACTTATAATTTACATAGTTATAACACTAGTCAATTTTAATATAGTGAGCTATGCATTGTTTGATATAGTAGGTCACTTTTCTTTATGTTGTTTTGTGTCTATCCTTTGTGTACATTGTATTGTGTGGAAAAAGAAAAAAAAATAGCAAAAAAATGTTTTGGCCTCCGACTCCTGTTTTTGAGTTGAGCTTCCTCTTGTGTGTGTTATGTGTATTCGGCATAATAGCTTACGCAAGTCACCACACATGCAATTTATGACATGATATCAAAATGATGCCACTGAAAAAGGCTATTTTTTAAGATTCAAGTGGAGAAGCATAAGTAAAAATTCACATAAGCAAGCAATTGGTAAGAAGCTTTTCCATACATAATGCATGTAGAGGTATAGAAGCAGGAGGAAACAAAAATCTCAAATTATGGTGAGATTTAGTGTGCAAGTAGAAAAGTGTGTATTCTATAAATAAGCCTTTTAGGGCTTATCCATCATTGGCAATTTGAGATCATTTTAGGTCCCATTTTAGCTTTGCAACATTGCGGCTAGCAAGTTTACACCATACTATAATTGTGGCTATATCGATCATTCTCTGGTGCACAAGTTATAGATTTTAAATTTATAAGTTTTAAAGTGTTTGTCGAGAAGAAAACACAAGGTTTATCTATAAACAAGTTGCAAATTTTATGTAATATGGAGCAATCTATGAAAAAGATTGTCCAATTTATTGTTGTACATACCTTGTATATGTACATCTTATGAAGGGTTATAAAAGTTTTATTTATTTAGCATTTAGTTTTATCATAATGGTTGAGAACAGTGAAAATCCTATCATTGAGAAGCTAGACAAGAGCAATTATCCAACATGAAAGTTTCATTAGAAAAGGCCTCTACGAGTTCGTTTTAGGTTAAGAAAAGAAACTAGAGCTAAGTAAGCATGTGACTATAAAAGTATTGGTTGTCTATAGTTATTGATAACACTATGCTAGGGTATACCAAAAATGTAAAAACTTCACATACATCTTAGATAACCTTTTAGAATATGTTTTTAGTAAATATAAAGGCATGGAATATCAAACTCAAGTAAGAGTTGAATACCTTGAAGAAAGAGAAATAAGTATATTTTGAAGGTGATAAGCATTGCAAATGCCTTAACAACTATTGATGTAATGCTTGATGAGATGATGATTTGATTTCATTTAGTTTGGGTGGCCTTAATAATGAGAAAGCTTGGAAATATTTTGTTACTTTTGTGTATGTACAAAAGCCATTTTCAAATTTTGACGAGTTGATCTCTCTCATGATTACTAAAGAGTTAAACAACTAAAAGTAGTAGTAAGCAAGTCCAAGTACTTTACTTAAGTTGAGGAAGGAGATATGACAGATCCTCTTCAAGAGGTTAAGATATGGGTCATACTAGTGGTAATCAGCAAAATAGGTTAAGTCAATAGTTTGGTGACATACAAATTTCGAGAGGATATAGTAATTGGCAGTGGAAGTTCTAGAGAAAGAGATGAATAGTAAAACAAAGGCTCTAGCAATTCTAATATTGTGTTTAACATTTACTATATTCTAGGGTATACAAAAAATGTTATTGATAACACTATGCTAGGGTATACCAAAAATGTAAAAACTTCACATACATCTTAGATAACCTTTTAGAATATGTTTTTAGTAAATATAAAGGCATGGAATATCAAACTCAAGCAAGAGTTGAATACCTTGAAGAAAGAGAAATAAGTATATTTTGAAGGTGATAAGCATTGCAGATGCCTTAGCAACTATTGATGTAATGCTTGATGAGATGATGATTTGATTTCATTTAGTTTGGGTGGCCTTAATAATGAGAAAGCTTGGAAATATTTTGTTACTTTTGTGTATGTACAAAAGCCATTTTCAAATTTTGACGAGTTGATCTCTCTCATGATTACTAAAGAGATAAACAACTAAAAGTAGTAGTAAGCAAGTCCAAGTACTTTACTTAAGTTGAGGAAGGAGATATGACAGATCCTCTTCAAGAGGTTAAGATATGGGTCATACTAGTGGTAATCAGCAAAATAGGTTAAGTCAATAGTTTGGTGACATACAAATTTCGAGAGGATATAGTAATTGGCAGTGGAAGTTCTAGAGAAAGAGATGGATAGTAAAACAAAGGCTCTAGCAATTCTAATATTGTGGAAGTTCTAGAGAAAGAGATGGATAGTAAAACAAAGGCTCTAGTCAAATGGTAGAGCAAGGGCTGCATATTAAATTTAATGTGAATGGATGTTTTGTTAAAGAGTCAAATAATAAGTGTAAGTTGGTTGCAAAAGAAAGTAGAGTTAGTCTCACATTTACCTTGGATACTAGAATTCCTACTCTATATAATAAATGTAAAGGTGTGGTTGCAAATATTGAAATATAGCACAAATATATTGAACATACAAATCTACAAATGCTAAAATTAATGTAGTCCAAAGGACTAGTTACATGTTTTCCTGCATTCAAAGTTGCAGAATTACATAAAGTTTGTGAAGCATGTTAGTTTGAAAATTAGGAAAGACAATCATTTTCTCATGACAGAGATATAGGTAAGAATATACTTGATATTGTGCATAAAAATATTTGGAGGTCTACCCATAATGTATCTCTTAGTGATAGTATTTTATTGCATTCATTGATGATTGCTCTAGGAAAGTTCGAGTATATTTTATGTAATAAAAGCGTGAAGTATTTGAGTACTTCAAAACTTTCGAGGCTACTGTTGAAATAGAAACAAGCTTGAAAGTTAAGTGCTGGAGGTCAAATGGAGAGGGATAATGCCTTTTTAATGAGTTCAATAACTTTTTGAGATCCCACGGAATAAAGCAATAGTTTGCATGCATGTATATTCCACAATAAAATGAGATTGTAGAAAGAAAAAATAGATATATTGTAAAAGTTGCATGGGCATTGATGGCTGAAATAATATGCCCAAACATTTTTTTTAAAGGCTATTCATAATACTGTCTAAATTTTAACAGGTCTCCCATAGCTGCAATTCATGGTATGACTCTTGAAGAATGTTTTATATGTAAGAAACTTGATACATCACACTTGAAAGTATTGGTTGTATTACATATGTTCATGTGCCTTATGAGTTAAGGAAGAAATTGGACCGAAAGGCTGAAAAATATATTTTTGTTCGATATTCTATTGAGCAGAAAGGGTATTGATACTATAATCTTGTTAGTGGTGGTGACTTTCGAGTAAGCATGGATGCTATTTTTTATAAGATGAGCAATTAGTATGTATCTAGTGGAGATGCGTTGGATGATGTTGATGATCATAATAGTCATTTGCAGACAGAAAAGTAAGAATCATGGACCAAAGATATCATCTATCAGTAGATCATTAGTCCTCAGTCTAGGAGACTAAGGAGTAGACCCATCTCTTCAAGTGTATATACTAGTGTTGCAAGTAAGGACAAAGGGAAAAAGAATGTATCATATAGTAATAATGTATCTACTAGTCATGCACTTCTTAATGGAGACTCTAGCGACTTAGAGAGTTTGGATTATGAGCTTGGTATCCCTTAAGTTATGATACTAGATATACAAAGAGTACATGGTAATGTAAAGACTCCTTTGTATATCCAGTGGTGTGCGTGTCTAGTAGAGTGAGATATCCTTTTAGAATATTTGGTTTTGAGGGTTATGCAACTTATCATTATGCTTATATGCTAAAGATATTTGAGGATATTGACCACACTTATTTTGAGTTTGCTCATTGGGATACAATAATGGATGAGAAGATAGCTACAATAGAGGCCAATATGACTTGAGATCTAGTATCATTGCCCAAGAGCAAGGAAGCTATTGGTTGTAAGTAGGTCTATAAAATAAAGTATAATGCAAATGGTTCTATTAGCATGTATAAGGCCAGACTAATTACAAAAGGCTATGCACAAACATATGGAATAAATTATGAAGAGACATTTAGTCCAACTGCTAAAATGACATTTGTCAAATGTGTGATTACTTTGATAGCTAGTAGCAAAAGGTTGGAGTTTACAAAAAATGAAATGACTTCTTGCACGGTGATTTGAAAGAGAAGTGTATATGGAGCAACCAGCAGGTTATGAGGATTTAGAGCATCCCATATATGTGTGTAAGTTAAAGAATGTGCTGTATGGACTAAAGCAAGTACCTAGAGCATAGTTTGATAAGATTGGATAGCATCTTGTCAATATTGTTTTTTATGTTTATGATACAAATCACTCACTTTATGTGAGAAAGAGTATTATAGGTTTTGGTCATTATAGTCATCTATGTGGATGACTTGATTATTATTGGTGATAATGACAATGGGATTACTAATGTCAAGGGTCTTTTAAAACAAAACTTTGAGATGAAGGTTATGGATGAGCTTAGATACTTTCTTGGTATTGAGGTAATCGTATGTGCAAATAGTATATGGCTATCCCAAATTTATGATGGCTTGGATATGTTATCAAAGTATGATATGATGGCATTTAAGTCTCTTTTAGTACCATCGGAGCAAAATGTGAAGTTGAGTATTGATATTGAGAATGAGATGGATATAAATTGAAATCCCAAATTTATGGGGTCTTTGGATATAAATTTATGGGGTCTTTGAATTAACTACAAATGGTAAAATCCTCATAAATTTGGTCAAATTTATGATGGCTTGAGGATTTTACCATTTGTGGTTAATTCAAAGACCCCATAAATTTGATTTCAATCCAATAGGAGGTTTGGGGCTTGGGGATTTCACCCTTTGTAAACCCCTTAATATCACATACATTCAAGGCATAATTTAAGACCTCTTATATTTAAAATTTCTCATGAACCATCTTAGATAGGGTACAACCCAAAGGGTCTACACTACTGATCCAAAAGAGCTTATACCAAGTCACTCAACTTCTCGTAATCAAAGCTGTCCATATAGGTGTGATATTTGGCCCTTGATGCTATCCCAAAGCACTCATTTGATGATACACTTGCTTCCATTGTCTAGATATTTAATTTTCCAACTTTTACACCAACCATATTCTTGTATTGAATCAAAATCTCTCAATAGATACTAGCCACTTCAAGAAAAATCTAGTCAATCATTAGAGAAAACCCTAGAAAACTTCCCTGAAAAGGCATTAAAAACATAGCTACTAAGACCATCTAAATCCATTTTGCCAAAAGGCACAAAGACAATCATGTCACCACTCACCATAGCCAATCCATATGATTCCATTCTATCCTTAGCCCCAACTTAGGCCCTCAAGAAAAAGCCTCAAAATGATACCTAAGAAAATGAGCCATTACAAGCACCTTGCAAGAGAAACCCCAATAGCACTTGATAGAGTAGCATACACATTCTCAACTCCCCCTCTTGGTACTCAATGAAATGAGTGACACGAGATTACAACGATACAAATAATTCAACAAAATGCTAGAACGATGGTTGTCCTCTAATCTTGTGCATAACTTGGATGTGCCTTAGAGATAACACAAAGAAGACTCCTCAAGTGTGAAGCATGGGATGAAGAGACAACTCTCCACATGTGGTAGCTCATCAATGTCCACGATGGTCCAAGCAAGAGCTCTTCAAAGCTCTAGAAAGACCATTCACTAGACTTCAACCATATACAATGTCGAAAAGGACACATGATGATAAAGAAGTAGATTCCAATCCTAAGCCACTAGTTACAATAAGAACTAGGCTTGTGAAATAACCCCCTAAGCACCAACACTAGATTTCCTTCGATGAAGTGAAACAAAATGAACAATAAAGAATACCAATCACTAAGCACTCCTCAAGGTGAATGTTAGATATTTCTTGAGAAAGCACGGATTTCTTTGTCTCATACACCACATTCCATAGTCTCCCCTAATTGGGTGAATGAGGAAGTTGTCACCATGATACTAGAATGGAAGTTTTGAGGTCAAGGAGGCCATGTTGGCCTCTTCAGTATGTGTCCAATATTTTAACACTCCATAAATCTCATAAGATGTTTCCAAAGATTGAAAAATGTGAGTTACCTCTAAAATTAAAGCAAGGCTCATGGCTAAGGCAACAAAAGCCTTACTGTCCCTCTCCTCTCACTCATCAAGTGACCAAAACTTTATCTTAGCTCTTCTTCATCCATTTGGGATGTTTCACCTTAAGTTCTACATGCTCCATAATTTCTTGTACACAAGACATAAGTTTCTTTTTAGCTGTTCCAATGAGAATTGGTGTAGTCAAGCACATCTTTTGGATTTGGTATGGAGGCACCATGATGGATATGCAACACCAATCACTTAGAGGGGAAAAGAACATCACTGAGCTAAACAAAACAAAAATCCAAAACTCACAAGAAGGATACACAAGACAAGCAAATGTCCCCACAACAATATGGGGTAACTAATCTTTGAATGTGTTTGGTATGTTGCATACTAAGGTTTTAAACCCCTATAACTTGCATTTGCAAGGCTTTTATCTTATGTGTGCTGATGCAAGTAGAGGCATGATGGTAGGATGTTGTGAATAGTAGAGGAGTGATAGCGAACATGGCAAAAGCAGTAATACCAACGACAAACCATGTTTGTTTGCAACCTCAAAATATTGATCCTAGAAAATGAATGCATTTTAAAGCAAGACACAAATTTTTGTTCACATGAAAATTCTCCAGACATGTGAATCTCAATGTGCTAAATCTAGTGGCTACAACACATGCAAGATTTTGATCCCAAAACTAAAGTTCATGGGGGTGAAAACTCAAATACCGATAGGCAATAACTTATGCATAACCATGAAAAACGCAAATCCAGTCTCCCTTGTGCTAAGAATCAAGAAGCTTGATGCTTTGATATCATGTTAATAGTGCTTGGATCAAGATAGATTGACAAGATGTGCATGTTTACAAGTCTATAGTATCATGCACTTAGTAATAATGAGGCAATCAAAATCATAAACAAGAATAATGGGGAAAATTTAGAAGAGACTCAACGATGATGGAAATCACACATGAGTTACCCCAAACCGACACCAAGTGCACTTGCAAAAGGTTGGACCAAATAGTAAAGCACCAACCAAGAGCAAGTGTATAATGACTATAGTGCATTTGTGGAGGTACCAAATATGTTTGCCGAATATATAGGCTACAAGTGGGATGAGGGGAGGATGAGGTATGTGAAGGTGAGACTCCAGGGTATGAGACCTAACATGATGAGACTCAAGAAGTTGAGACCTTGGGAAGTGGAGTAGAAGACAACCAATATTTGTTGATGGGGTGGAAGAGTCGCATGCTACATGCCATGTCTACATGGAAGGTTTGAGCTTAGTCATAAAGCTGAATACAATACAATTGTAGTGGATAAGTAATATGAATGCTACACATTATGTCTACATGCAAGGCTTTTGCTTTAGTTATAAATCATTGCAATTGGTGGTGTTGAATGCATTGATACAAAAAAATGACTACCTGATGACATGGTAACTTGTGGACCTACGAATGCATTGATATTTTTCACGTTACATCTAATTTGAATTTAAACATGTGGTACATGAAACACCTAGAATTCTTGAAGCTTTGAGGTGTTATGATCTTTTTAGATCCTAGAGGAAGTCAACAAGATCCCATAAGGGCATCTACTTCTTCATTAAAACCTAGTTTTAATTAGTAAGTCTAAAAATTGCATTAGGCTATACTAGTCATTCATCCAATGTGGTTGGGGCCACAATGATTTGTCATCCCTATAGACCTCCTTTGTATAGGCTAAGGGCTATATTATGTCCTATTTTAGGATAACCAAATGAAGCTCTAGAGGTGCAATGTAGATGTGGTTCACCTCCACTCCTTTCAGTTGATAAATCTTTCTTCATACTTGAGGTACCCCTAATATGGGAGCAACCTTCGATAGTCAACTAACTTCATTTGTCTAGTGAATAACCATCTAGCAATACTATAGAGAGCATAGATTTTAATTGACTGGATGAATTTGGCTCTAGCTCACAAAGGAGGTGTGGTCGACTAAAGATATTCTAACGCCTCCAATAGGGTGAAAGCATACAAAGGTGGTGTCAGAAATGTACAAGTCAATACTTTGTAGAAGGGTCTTTTAGCTAGGAGGTGGTATTTTTTAAATATTAAAATTGGGTGGTATGAGTTTTTTGTCGATTATTGGTCATTCACTCATCAAGATTCGCTCAAGCAAGAGCAAATTCTACTAGCAATGTTTTCTCTTGATGTAATTTGTTTGTTCAAGTTAAGTCCCAATGAATCAATGTTTAGCATATTTGTGATCTGTTTCCTCACATTAAAGCATTTATATATTGACATAACTTGTTTGCTTAGACGGATGTATGAATGCTTGTTTATGCATAGTTTATGTCTTAGCCTCATTTATTGCACACAAAAGAAAGATGAAAACTCCATCCTACAAGTGCAATCCCACATGTAATCTAGTAGTGAAGTAGTTTCTAGTGGACTGAAACAAAAGCAAGAAGGTTTTGATTTATATCACCTATGCATAGATGTTTTTCTTTTGAAATGGATTCTATGAAGGCTTATGCTTGCCAATGTCTTTGCCCCATGAAAGAAGCTCGAAAAACTTTGAATACTTTTTGGAAAAAGGAGGAACATGCTAAGTATAGTCTCATATTGGGCCCCAGATATACACATCTTATGCGTAATGGGAGAAACATCAAAGATATGTTTGCACATATTTTTTATGCCAGGAGGCATATTCCACAGTGGATTCCATGAGACCATGGTGGATTCTGTGAGGTTCTTATTCCACGGTGGATTTCGTGAGGTTTTGTGGTGGATTCTGTAAAACTATATTTATTTGCCGGGGTTTGTACACAATGTGGATTCCTTATGCAAGAAGTTGATCGGGATGCCTATCCTTTTCGAGCATTGGATTAATTTAATGTGCATGTGGGTGATTCCACAGCGGGTGATTTTGCAAAATACATATTTGAATTAGTGGACATTTATGAGTTTAGAGTGCACTCATATTAAATTAAGGTTATGACATAGTTCCAACCTATTTATTTATTTTATAGCTGAAGACTGATAGGTATTCACTTTTGTTGGTTTAATTTTATTATTTTCTAACAATTTTGAATGCTTTAGTTGATGTGTAGAGCAGGCAGTGGTGGCGTTGGGAAGCACCGGGTGATGGTGTGTATTCAGATTATCTATAAGAAATTATCATTTTTTATGGGCACGTGCTTTATCATTAAAGGCGTGGCGCTAATATTTATTTAGGCGTGCTTATTTATTGATGTGTTTGACAGACATTTATTATTTTGTATGCGTATAGATGCCCGGTTTAAATATTTCATTGTTGGACACTGTATTTGGGCACAGCCCGATTTTGGGAATGCCCAACTGCTTGATTCTTTATTTGGGAAAAAACAAACACAAAAGCCAAAGCATGCTAATTGTAATTTGGGCTATTTTTTATCTTGGAGATTAATAAATTTATAAATACATGCCTTGCGGAGCGCTCACACAAGGCATGGGGGGAGTTTGTACCCAATTTGTCTTTTTGTCTCATGTCGTGCAAATCTTTCTTCTTGCTTTATGAGTTTTAGTAGAGTTCTTTGTTCTTGGGGACCTTTCGGTGTTCACTATGCGCGCATACAGCATCTGATTTGTGCATCAGTGGTATCAGAGCGAAGTTGAGATCAAGGCTTCCAATCGCTTACCATCTCACGCAAAGGCGAAGCTCTTAGAACGAACGAGCTCTACAAGCAGTCTTGCAACGAACCATCAATGTTTCTGGTAATGAAGAACCCCTTAGTGGTAAAGTGTCAATCCAAGAAGCCAACGGTTCAAATCAACTACTTGGGAGCGAACTGAAGACGAAAACCATAAAGATATGCCAGTTTTTATTGAAGATATTGATGATGTTTCAGATACTTTACCAGGTATGCCAAATCCTCATTCATTATTAACAATGAAATGTCTTGTGCATGGTCATGAAAAGATTTTTTTACATGATGATGGGAGCACACATGATTTTATTTTTGCAAAGCTGGTAAAATCATTGAATTTACCTGTTGTTCCAACTCATTATCGCATAAAGGCTGCATTCTTAGGCACTAAATACAATGGTACACAAGAAGTTTATAACTTAGAAATTAAAATTGGTGATTATGTTGAGCGCAAAAATTTCTCGGTTGTGCCTTTACAAGCTAGTGACATTATTTTAGGAATGCCTTGGCACCGACATAGATTATTCCACACATTCAATGAAAATTCATTCTAGCAGAAAACAAATCACATTACATGGAACGCACACCTTTGATAATTTTTCCTTGCTTAGTCACACACAGGCTAAACGTGCATTGAGAAAAGGTAGCAAATCATACTTAGTATGGGTAAATGAAATTGAAGCTAAGGAAAATCAAATGCATCCTATGCATGCACAATTTCTTTCACGATTTAAAGATTGTTTTGCTACCGATTTACCCCCTGGTTTACCACCTACCTGTCCTAAAGACCATAAAATAGACTTAATCCCAGGTTATTAGCCACCATGTAAAGCACCTTATAGACACAATCGGATTGAACAAAAAGAAATCCAAGGCCAAGTTGAAGAATTGTTAACCCAATGACTTATTAGGTCCAGTAGTTCTCCTTTTGGTGCACCTATCCTATTAGTTAAGAAGAAAAATAATAGCTATAGGATGTGCATTGACTATCGTGTCCTAAACAAGATCACTGTTAAGAATACCAATCCCTAGGGTAGACGACCTCATGGATAAACTACAAGGAGGCACTATTTTTAGTAAGATAGATCTCAAATCTGGATATCATCAAGTACGATTGGATACACCTGACAATTTCAAAACTGCACTTAGAACTCAATTTGATCATTATGAATTTTTTGTTATGCCTTTTGGTTTGACTAATGCACCAACTACATTTAGTCGTATGATGAATCGTATATTTTTAAAGTATCAAATTTGTGTAATTGTTTTCTTTGATGATATATTGGTTTTCAGTAAGAATGAGAATGAGCATTATGAACATTTATCTTTGGTTTTCAAAATCTTGAAAGAGAATCAATTATATGTAAACCTTGAAAATAGTGAATTTTTCCAAAACCAAATTGAATACTTAGGTCATATTGTTTCTTCTGATGGTATTCAAGTTGATTCTAAAAAGATAGAAGTATTTTTGAATTGGCAATCCCTAAAAATGTGCATGAATTACGTTCTTTCTTAGGTCTTGCTACTTTTACAAAAAAATTGTGAGAAAGTTTTCATTACTTACATTACCTTTGACGAAATTGTTAAAGAAAGGTGTTGTATATCATTGGTCTGATAATAATCAACAAAAGTCTTTTGATTTATTGAAACATGCTTTAACACATGCCCCTGTCTTGTAATAACCTGACTTTAATTGACCATTCTTACTAGTAGTCACTGATGCTAGTGGATCAGGAATAGAGCTATCCTTATACAAGATTCACATCCTATAGCCTATTCTAGTTGCAAACTTAAACCCTTTGAACTAAAGTATTCTCCATATGATAAGGAATTGTTAGTTGTAGTATAAGCCTTACGTCAATGGAAACACCATCTAATGGGATCTGAATTCATGATCAAAACTTACCAACAAAGTATCAAATATCTTCTTAGTCAGCCACAAATTTCTGACTGTCATATCAAATGGACTGCTTTTATTCTAAGTTTTCATCCACTTATCCAATATCAACCCGAAAAAGAGAATGTTGTTGCCAATGCATTAAGTAGAAGACCAAGTATCCATAATATCCCCATTATATCTTTTGATTCCCTTATCCCTATGAAGATACCTATGACCATGACCCCAATTTTCAAGCTGATTGGAATAAATTAGCTGCTAATAACTGGATTCCAATTGATTCTTTGTCTTGTTCTGATGGATTTATGTTTTATGAGAAAAAATTGTGTGTCACTATTCCATTTAGATTATTTTTGTTGCACAAAATTCATTGTCCCCCATATCAAGGCCATAGGGGTATTATTTCTACTTTAAGAACATTTGTTGAAGATTTTTACTAGCCACAAATGGAATTTGATGTTTCTTAGTATTTAATTTATCGAATCAAGCGACACCATGGTAAGCAATATGGTTTATTAATGCCTTTACCAATTCTTGAATGTCCATGGGAACATATTTCAATGGACTTCATAACTGGTTTGCCTAACATCCAAGCTAATCATGATATGATTTGGACTATAGGAGATCGATTTAGCAAACAAGCATATTTCCTACCATGCAAGAAAACTTTAACTGCATCTCAAGCTGCATAAATTTTTTTGAAGATCGTTTTCACTAACCATGGTTTACCAAAAGTTATTATTTTTTCACTAACCATGAAGATCGTTTTCACTAACCATGGTTTACCAAAAGTTATTATTTTTTATCGTGATTCTAGATTTTGCAATAATTTTTGGACTACTTTTTTGCTAATTTATGTACTAATATTAATTTTTTATCTGCATTTCATCCTGAAACCAATGGGCAAACAGAAGCTACTAACAATACAATTCTAGATCTTTTGCGTCCATACACAATTTCAAAACCACAAACATGGGATACACACTTGCATCTACTTCAATTTGTATAAAATAATACACCACATACAACTACACATAAAGTACCTTTGAAATCATTTATGGACATAGATTGCCTATACATATTACATCATTGTTCAACAAAGTTAAAGCTGCTGATGATATTGCCAATACGCATGCTACTATTTTTGCTGAAGTTAAAGATATGATTGTGAAATCCTATCAATCATACACTAAACAAGCTAATAAGAAAAGAATAGCCATGAGTTTCAAAGTTGATGATTATGTTTAGTTACGCATTGAAAAGAGAAGATTGCAAAGTGTTGAGAAACACCCTATTGTTAAGTTAGCCCCTAGATTTTATGGACCTTTCAAAATCATTCACAAAATCAATGACAATGCATTTAAACTAGAACTACCTCCACATTGGAAAATCCACAATACTTTTCATATCAGTTTACTACGATCTTTTAGAGGCCAATTACCTGTCCACTCTGTCTATGAAAACCCTCCTTTGTGAGAAGAAGAATTTGAAATACTTAAACATGAAACTATTCTAGATACAGACTTTATGACCACCAGAACTGGCCGTAGATATTCTAGATATTTGGTTAAATTTAAAAATCATAATGTTGAAGAGGCCCAATGGATGCACGCTTGCGACCTAAGTGCTTACCCCTCACTACTCGCTTCACATTGAGCTAATAGCAATTGAGGACAATTGCTATCCCACCCCGAGGAGATGATGCTAGGAGGCATATTCTATGGTGGATTCCGTGAGGTTTTGCGGTGGATTCCGTGAGGTTTTGCGGTAGATTCCGTAAAACTATATTTATTTGCCGAGGCTCGTACACAAGGTGGGTTCCATGTGCGAGAAGTTGACGGGGACACTTTTCCTTTTTGGGCATCAGATTAATTAATGTGCATGTGGGTGATTCCACAGCGGGTGATTTCGTAAAATACATATTTAAATTAATGGATGTTTATGAGTTTAGAGTGCACTCATATTAAATTAAGGTTAGGATAGAGTTCCAACCTATTTATTTATTTTGTAGCTGAAGACTGCTAGGTATTCACTTTTTTCAGATTAATTTTATTATTTTCTAACAATTGCAAATACTTCAGTTGATGTGTAGAGCAGGCAGCGGTGGTGTTGGGAATCACCAAGTGATGGTGTGTATTTAGATTACCTATAAGAAATTATCATTTTTGATGGGCGCACGCTTTATCATTCAAGGTGTGGCACTAATATTTATTTAGGTACGCTTATTTATTGAAGCGTTTGACAAACATTTATTATTTTGTATGTGCATAGGCACTCGATTTAAATATTTCATTATTCGACATTGTATTTGGGCACATCCCAATTTTGGGTATGTCCAACCGCTTTATTCTTTATTTGGGCAAAAGCAAACACAAAAGCCAAAGCATGCTAATTGTAAATGGGACTATTTTTTAGCTTGGAGATTACTAAATTTATAAATACATGCCTTATGAAGCGCTCACACAAGGCATGGGGGGAGATTGTACCCATTCTTTTTGTCTCATGTCATGCAAATTTTTCTTTTTACGTTATAAGTTTTAGTAGAGTTCTTTGTTCTTAGGGACCTTCCAGTGTTCACTACACGCATATACAACATCCGATTTGCGCACCAATTTTAGCCATACTTTTTTAATGATTGCAAATTGTTATACCACAAGCTCTACCAAACACAAACTCCTAACAACAAGACCACTCATAAATTTGCAACATGTTTTGCATATGAGAGAGCAATATAGCCCAAAATGATCCCTCTTCCCATAAAATTTCTTGGGCAAGATTTGAGAGACAATTTTGGAGTAGTGTAAGATGGAGAAAAGACGGATGTGGTCCAATATGCAATTGATGCATTCATGCATTGGAAATATGTGTATTATTTTTCAATCTTTATGTATTTGTGACAATAAGATGTAAGATCTTATTTCTATATTAAGATGTAGCACTATTCTTGAGTTTGGTATACTAGGAGGCCAGTGTCTATCTCTTTCCTCTAAAAAAATATGAAGAGGAGAGTAGATATTTGTTTTGCAAGCATTAAAACATACTTGGATGGTTAAGTAGACACAAAATGTGAGGTGGCAAGTTATGAATTCTCATCCACCAAGCTAGTCTTTTTAAAAGCATGCATAAATTGCTTCAACTACTTCCAAAGTATAAGGAAAACAATGTGTTTCTCATAGATAAATGAAAAATGGTATGTGTGTATGAAGAGAAGAAATCTTCATTATCATACCAACCATTGACGAATGTCTAAATGGCTATATGAGGGAGAGCTATCATAGTGATTGGAGCAATAGAACTTGAAGAGGATTGTCTTTCCTTTGAAGCAAGATTTTCAAACAAAAAGGAAAAATCCAAAAAGGATATTTTTGTTCATATGCTTGTTGATCATGGGGGTTCTAAATTATTGGATGATGTTGTGGTAGGAAAGCACAATTGGCTTAGATAATATGACCTTGAAGTTGCATATGGAAGTATGACTCACAAGTTAATAGAAAAATGCATTTAAGGTTGTATATAGAGATATGGCTTAAATGAGTGGCATGTCATAAGGCTTCAATGTTGTATATAGTAACACCTAGTCAAGAAGTTATAAAATGTTCCTTCAAAAGTATTAATATTTTCATCAAATTCCTTCAAGCCAACAACTTATAACACGTTTTGATAACAGTTTCATATGTTGAGCAAGCTTACCACTTTTGCTTTGAGTCTGTAGCATTCTTCCTTTTTAGGCTCTTGTGTTTACACTTGTATAGACACGTCACTTTAACACTGGGAATCAATAGGCTAACTATCATACATAATAGAGGTCTCCAATAGTCTAGACACTATATGAAGATTAAAAACATGTGAAGGGGACATTTATTCATTACTTCTTATGAGAAGTTTTAATAGTACAAGAGTGAGTCCTTACATCCAGAATTAAAGGAGAGAGTTAAGCCAATGTATCAAAAATCGAGACCCCTATCAAATGAGCAAGTGATAGTTTTGAAAAAAGAGGCAGACAAAATCTTAAAGGTAGGATTTATGTATCTAGTGGAATGCTCAAAATGGGTGAGCCTTATTGTCATTCAAACTAAGAAGACTGATGGTTGGAGAATTGGTGTGTGTTTCAAGCTCTTGAATGCTATTACTCAAATCGATCCTATCATCTACCCTTTATTGACTATATTTTAAATGAGGTGGTTGGTTATGAGCAATGTAGTTTACACAACGAATATTTAGGGTATTTTTGATAGGTATCACATCTAAAGATTTAAAAAAGATAGCTTTTATCACTCCACTAGGCTATTTTTACAACAAGGCTTTGCCTTATCGTCTATCCAATGGGCTAGCTTGGATCTAGCTTATGGAAGATCAGATCATTATGGAATTTGATAAACCCTAAGAAGTGTAGGTTAGCTCTTGCTAGGGCAAAGGTAACAAGACATGTAGTTTGTAAACTGGAATAGAAGTAGACCTTGACAAAGTGAAGGCTTTGATATTACCCTCCTCTCTTGAAGACACGGAACAATTGATGACTTTTGTTTAGAAGCAAAGCACCTATCCAATTCATTTCGCTGGTATCTCAACTATTATTTCCTCTTCAACAAATAATAAGGTTGAATCCTTTATGTAAGAAGCCATTTTAGAAGGTGAAGGAGGTGTTTGGAAGTTTGGATAGGCTACAATCACCAAATTGGGAGAGTGATTTGTAAGTCAACCCTTCAATGAGAATGGATGCAATTGGAGTAGTACTTTTATTAAAAAAGAAGGGTTCCCGATACATGAAGCAAGTCTATTTTACAAGCAAAGTGATGCATAAGGAGGAGAGTAGCTTTTCAAAAGCTAAACAAGTTATGGCTAATATGACGTTTGCTTGTCAAAGATCTACTACCCCAATTGATTAACAACACCAAACTATCAAGAACATTGAAGGAGTTTCTATATTCTATTTTTGTGGAGAAAAGTAATAGTGTGACTCTAGTAGATTTGCTTACTTGCTAAGATGATGAAGGAAAGGGAGGTATAGAAGCCCCCATCTGAACCACTAGATATTGAGAATGCCTTGTTTTATCTTTTGAAGTTTCATACAAGAGAACCCCAAATAAATCTTTTATGGGGTCTTGCACTATATGATTCATGAGAAAAGTTGATCGGGAAGCAAGGATTTCAATTGGATGTGCAAAGCAACAATGAGTAGAATATGCAATGCTAGAGAAAGCCTTATAGACCATGCATGACCTAGGGATTAAAATATTGTGGATAAGAGGGGATGCTTTGATTGTGATGAAACAAGTTCTTGGGTATGATAGGTAAAGGATGCAAAGATCAATCAGAGATGCAATAGGATTAGAATATTGTTGTAGAACTTGGAAGCGTCAAGTCTTAGAAGTATTGTAGATTGAGAATATTGTTACTCATAAATCTAAACAAGAGGCTATTATGGTACTATTTGTGGCTACTACAAAGATTCCTATGTTTTAAAAAAGAGAGGTTTTGGCCCTTGAGGAGAAGCTTTGTTGACAAGAATGGTCCCTAAGGAGGGGCAAAAGAGGAAGAAGTATTAATTTATTAGAAGAGCAAGAAGGTATACAATGGTGAATGACTAGCTTCTTTTACGAAAGGACTTGACTTAGGTTTAAGGAGGGTACCATGGAAGGAGGATACCTATAAGAACTTAGAATATTGTCATGAAGGGTCTTGTGGAGGTCATTTTGTGTTCAAGATTACTCTTGACAAGATACACATGTAAGGATATGTATAGCCCAATCTACGAAGACATGTTAATCATTTGTGTAAATCATGCTTGCAATGTACGAATATGGGGAAGATATTTTTCAAGTATGAGCTTAGGAGTTCTATTTTGTCTATGATGTTTCTAAGAAGTGGGAAATAGATGTTGTGGGACCCTTGTCAATCATAGCCAAAAGAACATACGCATGCTCACTAAGATGAATTATATTTTGAAATGGGTTGAGGCTAGAGCCACTACTAGTATTATAAAGAAGGATGTTAGAAATTTCATTCATAAAGGACATATGTTACAAGTTTAGAGTATCCCTAGAGATCTTATTAGACAAAGGGCTTGGATTTTGAGGAGACTTCATGGATTTTCTATATGAAAGGATGAAGATAAGTCACAGGCAAAGCATTGCTTACTATCCTCAATGCAATGGTATAAAAGAAGGGTTCAATGGGGAGCTTATGACAATCTTGACAAAGATAACTATGGAGAACAAGAAGTATTGGAATTTGGAGTTGCCAAGTGCTTTGTAGGCTTATAGGATAGTGGTGAAGAGTGGTACTAAGTTCATACCATTCTAATTATTGTTAAGAAAAGAGTTTCTTCTCTTGATTGAAGTACATATTCCTTCACTAAAGTTATTGATGAAGATGTAAGATGGAGCTAGGGATGCTTATCGAGAGAGATTGTAGCAATTGCAAGTGATATAATATTGGCCAGGAATATAGCATTGCAACATTCTGAGAAGGTGCAAGAAGATTGTTCTATGAGAATGAATTAAGGGCACAAGAATAAGGGGATAAGAAAAGGCCTTCTGATGATGAGGTACAACAACAAATTGGATCATATTTTCCAAAACACATTCCAAGTAAAGTAGGAGACTACTCAAACGTGAAGAATTACATGCTAATGTTACTTCTTAGTTGGTTGTTTTGGATGGGGAATAGCACAAGAGGAGAGTAAATGAATACAAGTTGAAGAAAATATGAGTCTCAAATTTTTCAAATGGTGAAAAACCATTTGAAAAAGAAAGGAATTTGTTGAGGCACCTTCTTTGGTCAAGGAGGACAATTGTTTTGTTGTCCAATAAAGGCTTGCATGAATGCTTTATAGGAAGGGGGTGGGGGGGCACAGGGGGCGAGTGGTGCAAAGCTTTTTTTAAGGGCCTAAACTCAACCAAATATTGAATGGTGTCATACGAATTGGCTAACGTGAGCAACAACAAGACTCTCTTTGTGCCTTATGGCAAGATGGATCTCGTTGGTCTTAGTAGCTCGGTTTCTCATGCTTTTGAAGGAAGAGTTCCAAGGGTTTCTCCCATGACTGGCAGGGGTTTTTCTAAAGTCACAAGTATCTATTTCAAGGTTTTGATTTGATCTAGGATATTGGTTGGTGTAGAGATTGGAGCCTTAATATGTCAACAATGGAAGCAAGTTTATCATCACCAAATTGTTGGGGATATCTTAGCTTGGATGACAAGAAGTTGATGTGACTCAGTGTATACTCTTTTTATCAACAAGGTACGGTTTATGACCTAGGGCAATGACTTTGGGATTTATCCTATGTAGGAGATTGTGGAAGTGTGGGAGGTAGCCTAATGGATACACCTACTTACTGACTTGGCACATAAGTTTATATGGCATGGCTATCTTGAAAAAGGGCATGATGACAAGCTATACAACAATTGCTTTCGTAGCAAGAAAGCAAGAGGTGATGAAAGTGATGATGGAGGCGAAGATAAGGGAAATGGCCACATGGGCAAAAAAAAGTGAAGTGTAGGGGTGATGTTACCAATATGAAGCCGATGGTAGGAAAGCAACCATCATTGCCACTACTTTAGTGTTGCTTTGCGGGTAGTGGGGAATAAAGCAAAAAGCTTTAAGAAAACAAAAGCAAAGCAATGATGAGGCACCAACATAAGGGTATAAGAGAGGGCAACAGTAGTTGCAAAAGGGGGGAGTGAATACAAAATAGCAACCACGTTGAGGAGAGGAAGATATGAAGAGAAGCTACCTACGAAGCTGTTGAATGCCATGATGAGAGAGAGAGAGAGAGATAGAAGTTGATTAAGTAGTATCAAGTTGATGGTGTTTAGAAGAGTGGAGGTGAGAAGGTTTTATGTGCTCGCATTAAAAGGCATGGTGACTAGTAGCATATTCATGGAAGTGTGGGAGCAACTCATGAAATTGAGTCCTAGCCGAGTTTCTACTTGTGCACATTGCATGGAGTTTTGAAAAGGATTATGATATTGACGTCCTTGGTGTATGAGCCTTGGGTAGAGAGCTCAACCTTCTTAGATGAAAACTATGAGTATGAAGGTGCTAGTATATCAAATATAAAGAGTTGTTTTGTGTTCACTATCCTTGAAGAGATGACTTTGCTAAAGAGTTTCTCCCATGATGGTAAACATCAAATTCACAAAAGAGTGAGTTGTAACATGGCCACACCCTTACACACTATGCTCTACTAATTGTGGTCATAGTAGCTATGATGTTGTATGGTGTTTTTAGCTAAAAGACATCACAAATATAATTCCGTATATTTATATCTTCAATATAATGAGCATTGTCCCTTGCTTCATTGTCACCTTGCTTTGAGGTGCATGGTGGTTTTTAGTAGGTTTGGAGTTATTGTTGGGTGCTTGGGTTTTGTCAACATCATAGTCCTTGAATTATCATCCTTTTGAGTCTTGTTCCACTTAAGGCAATCCTATTTGGCACCCTTCACATTATGTACTACACTCATTGTTCACTCACTCTAATTGGTGCTTCACTTTTGCCTTCAACTTGTTGCAAGTATTGGTGGCTCACTTCAGAGCTCCTCTTGTGTGATCTCCATCATTATTGAGTTTCTTTCCATTTTTCCTCTCCACATTCCTTTTGTTGATGTTTTATGTTGTTTTGCTACTAAGTCCATGATCCTATGATGTTGCAAATAAACTCACATGCACACTCACGCTCACACACACACACACACACTCTCTCTCTCTCTCTCTCTCTCTCTCTCTCTCAAACTAAACCATTCTTGAGCCCATCAAACTACCAACACATAGCACCTATGCATTTGCCTAGTCATATATGGACCAAGGGACATTGTCAAGGATAAAAGCCTCTTGTAAATATGTACTAACGTAGATTTTCTTATCATCTCTTTGATTAAAAAGATTAAAAAATCCAACTACCCACGATGGTTTCACAACGTAACATCCCAACAAGAAAAAAGAGCATGTAATTGCGGCTTATTCAAACTTCTATGTGATGTTAATCTCAATGAGTAAAGCAAAGTCATTTAACAATAAAAGGAGACGTGGGCCTAAAGCAGTCCCAGAAAGAAGTGCATTTTTGCGTGTTGATCTTACATAAGAGTGGTGTTATCTTTCTTTGAAAGCATTCAGAGTCTCGATGCAAGATTGGAAGTTCTCCAAATTTTCCATTTCATCTCACACTGAATCCCTGCTTCACTGTCTCTAACAATCCATCAGACATAGAGTGGTGTAAGTCTTTCTTCGAAAACATAGCATGCATTCACACTCTCGATGTAAGGATAGGAGTTTCAACATGAGGTACTTCTGTAGGATGAGATGAAGGTCTCCGAATTTGCATCCCATAGAAACAATCAGGCATACTGAATCATACTAGCAACTTAGTCTCAAGGTTAAACATCTAAAGTCCATTTTTTTTCCCCTTCTGCTTCTGTAAATTCTCCTTGCTATTACAACACTGAATGTACAAGTCCTAAACACAGATTTAGCTCTTTCTCATACAGCAGTTATTAATGGCAGTTCCTAAACTCTTTGCAAATCTACACAAGATATGTCATCTGAAACGTTTCTCAGTGTTACTTTACCTCCTCACGCGTCCTGAACCTTTTTTAGAAGGCACACTCACATGTGTCATCTCAGATCTGCCTCTATATCCTGCAACCCTCTTGAGAGGCCCCGTGCAAAATCAACCACTGATTTTAAAAATTTGTACACACTGAATTGAATGATACAAGGTTCCAGAGAAGTATTGAGAAGGTAGATACGACCTAGCCACACCAAATTAATCCTTGTGGCACAGAGGGTGAATTCCCTTTCCTAATTCTAGCTTGGTCCAGGAAAACCCAAGCATTTGAGGGACAAGAAACAAGCCAGCTTCACGAGCTTCTGAGCTTTCTGAAGAGTCCCCAGTTTTCCCTGGTCGGCTGCATGAATGAGGTCCTGCAGAAATTCAGTGGAGAAGAAATCCTCTTCTTCTTCACCCTTGGCGGCAACTGCAGATGTTGAACCACAGGAAGTGGCAGCTACAACTGCTAGGAAGGCCCTCATCTGAGCTCTGATATCTCCAATGGCATATGGATTAAAGCCCTCTCTGCCCCCTTCCTCCTCCAAACCTTCCTCAGATATCTGGAGTGCCTTCACAACATCCTTCGCCGGCTTTGCCTGCTTGTCCACAAAGACAAGCAGCTCTCCATATGTTCCTTCATTCAATGGCTTGTTCCTGAAGGGACCCTCTCTCTTGAAGAACCTGAGATAATCTGTTTTCTCATCCCCCATGAGCCCTTTTGCAACAGCTGCGATGTACTGCAGCATGTAGCATGTCAATCTCCTGTGTACCACCTTCTCCAGAATTCTGCATGCAGCCTCTCTCCGGGAACTGTCTATGATCCTTCTTAAATGCAGGTCGCAGTTGTACTCCCTCCAAAGCTGAACAATTTGCTTTCTCTCTCTCCATGGATCATCCTGGTTCTCATCACTTGTGGATTCGGGTTTTGTCTGTTTCTCGTGCTCTCGGGTCTCAAACCGCCTTGGTGAATTGCTGCACCCTTCTCTTTTGTAATTCCATTTACATGTATCTGTAGCCTGGCCTTGCTCCTGCTTATTACATTTTTTTGAATTCCCGTCAGAATTTTTTTCCAGAAGCCAGACATCCTTGCTAGGATTCAACTTTGTGGATGCTGCAAGCGCACCGACATCATCATCCAGCTTATGCCCTATCACTTGCGCTCGCTCTTTCAATGACTTGCCATGTAGAAGCCCTTTCATTTCAATCTGGAGTATGGAAAGCCTGCGCAGGAGCGCACTTAGATTAGCATAATCAACAGTTTTACAATCTCCAGAGAAGTCTCTAGATACTGGCACTGGGCTAGAATGCCTGTAGCAGCTCGAAACACTGTCGATGAAGGAGCCAGGGTAACCTGCACGGCAGACGGATTTGCTCCGCCCTACAGTGCAGTGCTCATCTTGAAATCTCACAGATTTCCCTGTGCAGTGAGTGGACAGAGGGCAAGCACAGTTGTGGTGGCTATGCCGGTAGGCATTGCACATGTGATGGGATGTAGGGCTAGGGCTCCTGCATACTGTGGAAACCCTGGAGCATCGTCCTGATGTGAGGCCATCTCTGTAATAGTAATCTCTTGAAGTATGCATTAGCCCGAACCATTACTGTGGGAGAAGAATCTAGGATCAAAGCAAGCCTGATGTGATCAGGGTAGCTATGGCAGCGAGGCCGGAAGGATCCATCTTTCCCAGTTTGCAAGGCAGAGAGGCCCGCGCAGTCATCTGATGCACACGGGGGGGAAGTCTGGGGCTGTGATCGGGATGCTGCGACATGCGGCGGTGCGGTGTGACAGCCAGCTGTACAGGAAGGCTTCTTGGCTTGATCCACAGCGAAGGCCTGTTGTGCTGATGATTCTTGGCATGGACATGGCGGGCCTGATGATGCAGTGGGAGGAGGAGCCAAGCGACGCAAAGGAGGCTGCCACAGAGGATGATGAATGATAATGATGACGATGATGATGATGGTGCCGGATCATCATGCACCTGCATGCCATGCCATTGCGCCTGTTGAGAGCTGACTGATCGATTGATTGATGAGAGGAGAGGAGAGGCGTCTCTCTGCTCCCTTTGGTTTTTTTTGCCCATTTTACTTAACTGACGGTTTGTCTGTGAGATTTTGCGCGCGGGGTAAAATATATTATAACCGACTGCTTAACGATATAAATATTAAATAAAGTCTCGTGCACATCAAACGTTAGAGCTTAGAACCTCTACGCATCGCATCGCATCGCATCGCATACTACTTGGGGAGGATAATGAAATCTTAGTAGCTATGCGCTATGTGCATGTGCATGTGTGCATGTATGTATGTATGTATATTCTACCATGCCTTGTGTGTGCAAGGAATGCCATTCTTTTC
Organism: Lygodium microphyllum; assembly: GCF_053477565.2. Taxonomy (NCBI): domain Eukaryota; kingdom Viridiplantae; phylum Streptophyta; class Polypodiopsida; order Schizaeales; family Lygodiaceae; genus Lygodium; species Lygodium microphyllum. Next base: position 121,861,186 of record NC_141146.1, read on the forward strand.
ATGTGGGATGTTTTGTTTCTTTATAGCATGATAACATCACTTCTCTCTCTCTCTCTCTCTCTCTCTCTCTCTCCTTTTTTCTCTCTCTCTCTCTTTTGTTTTTTTCTCTCTCTTCTTTTCCCTCCCTCTCCTCTCTTTCTTTCCTCTTCTCTCTCTCTCTCTCTCTCTCTCTCTCTCTCTCCTTTTCTTTTCTCTCTCTTTCTCCCCTCTTTTTTCTTCTCTCTCCCTCTCCTCTTTTTCTTTATTTCTCTTCTCTTTCTATTTTTCATTCTCTCTCTCTTTCATCATTGCTTTTCTCTCCCCTCCTATTTTTTATTTTCCCTCCATTTTATTCATTCTCTCTCTCTCTCGTTCTCCGCTTTTTTATTTTATATTCTCTTCTTCTTCTTCACACACACACACACTCTCTCTCTCTCTCTCTCTCTCTCTCTCTCTCCCTCTCTTCCTCCCTTTGTCTTTTCTCTTGTTGTTTTTCTCTCTCCTCTTTTCTTTGCTTTTCTCTTTCCTCTTTCCTCTCTCTCTCCCATTTTTTTCTTTTTTCTTTTCTCTCTCCTATTTTTTCCTTCTCTCTTTTGTATTCCTTTCTCTCTATTTCTTTTCTTTTCGCTTTCCCCTTTCTCTCCCTCTCTCTTTTCTCTCTCCTCTATTTTCTTGTATCTCTCTCTCTCTTTCTCTCTTTTTGTGTCTTCTCTCATTCTCCTTGCTTTTATTTTTCTCTCTCCTATTTTTTCATTGCCGTTGTCTCTCCTCTCTTTTTCTTCTCTCCCCCTCCTTTTTTGTTTTTCTTTTTTCTTTATTTTACTCATTCTCTCTCCTCTTCCCCCCTCTATCTCCTCTTTTTTTCTTCTCTCTCCTATTTTTTCCCCTCTTTCTTTCTTTTTTTCTCTCCTCTTTTTTATTTTCTTTTTCTCCATTTGTTATGTTCTCTTTCTAACCTCGAATGTCTCTATCCTTTCCCTCTTAATTTCCCTTTCCCCTACATTTGTTTGGCAGTGTGTGTGTGTGTGTGTGTGTGTGTGTGTTTCTATCTTCTTCTTCTCTCTCCCCTCTCTCCCTACTTTTTTTTGGTTTCCCTCTCCTCTTTTTTCTTCTCTCCTCTTTTGTCATTGCCTTTTTCTCTCTCCTCCCTCTCCCTCTCATTTTTTTAACTTTTCTCTCTCTCCATTTTATCCTCTCTCTCTCTCTCTCTCTCTCTCTCTCTCTCTCTCTCTCTCTCTCTCATTTCTTCTATTTTTTCTTTCCCCCTCTTTGCTCTGTCTGTTTCTCTTCTCTTTTTTCTTTTCTTCTATTTCTCTTTCACTACAAGGGAATGGGGGTATAGCAACGATCGTTTTCGATGAAAAACTGTGGTATCACTATTTGCGTCACTTTGAGAAAAAAAAAAGTGATGATAACCCGAGTGTGATATTTTGCCGCAAACAGTTCGAGAGAGAGCGAAAAAGAGAGCGAGAGAGATCGTGGCTTTGGGAGGGAGGGAGAGAGGAGAGAGAAGGAGAGCTTCTCACCGTTGCCGCTATACGTGAAGAAGAGAGAGAAGTGCACAAGGGAGAAAGAGGGGACATCGTGAAGAGAAGACGAAGAATCTATCCTCGAGCCTTTGTGGTAGGCACATTGCCTATTTTTGGTTTGTTCTTGTATTTTCTTATTTTCTTTTATTTGTTTTTCTTGAGAATGAGATGCATTGAGAGAGAAAGAGAGGAAAGGAGAGAGGGAGAAGAAGGAAAGAAAAGGACGAGAAAATAAGAGTAAGAGAGAGAGAAAGATGAAATATAACAAAGAAAGAGAGAAAGACAAAGAGAGAGAGAGAAAGGAGAGAGAGAGAGAGGAGAATGAGTGAGAGAAACAAGGGGGCGGAGAGAAACAAAGAGAGAGGCAACAAAGAAAGAGGGGGGGGAGAGAACACGAAACATAGAATAAAGGGAGAGGTGGATAAAAGGGTGAAGTAAGGAGAAGAAGGAGAATGGAAAAGAAAGAGAGAGCTAGAAAGAGAAGGGGAGAAAAAGAGACAAAAAGAGGGGAAAAAAGAGAGATAGAGAAAATAATAAATAGAGAGCGAGAGAGAAAAACAGAAATAGCGAGAGAATTAGAGAGAACAAAATGATAGAAAGAGAATGACAAAGGGGGAAGAGAGGCACGAAGAGGGGTGGGGAGAGAGTCTTTCAATGTCTTATTTTATGAGTTTTTTATTTTTTATCTTTGATTTTGATTTTAATGAGATGCGTCGAGTGCGAGTGGAGAGGAAACGACAGAAAGATAGAGAAAAGAATGGAGAAAAAGGAAAAGAGAGAAGAAGTGAGAGTGGGGAGGGAAGATGAGGGGAGTAAAGAAACATTTATAGAAAGAGAGGGGGAGAGAGAAGCAAAGAAGGATGAAGGTAGGCAAATAAAACAAGAAAAAGAGAGAGAACAAAAACCCGTCATTTGTTGTAATGTAGACAAAATGGAAAACGATGATGGTCGTGATGTTCAAGATCACGAGGCGTATCTTAATCAACGTGTCCCGTGTCCTTCTTCTCAATGCAAGCTGACAATCAAATGAAAGCATCGCTTGTCTATAGAACACATACGACACTTCGATGAGTTCCAATCGGAGATCATTGATCAGGTGATCTCAAACTTTGAGCGAACGGTATGAAAAATGTGTATCAATTATGCATTGCATTCGCAAATTAATTGAATATCATATAAAAAACATTAGACGTGCCTGTAAAATTTGTACAGGGAGGTAATGCCTCATCCCAAGGAGGAATGCACCTATTGCAACTAGTTAGAAGAGTTCATGGGTGTGCGATGGTGGATGGAGTGCCTGAACCAATCCACCACTTGGAAGGCACGACTCAGTCTACACCCTCGATACTAGAGGAGATTGTTAGCCTTCGGGACCTTCCTCCAATCTTGGAGCCTAAGATGATGGAGGCAATGATCGATGCATTGATACCCATGGATGCCGATGTTGAGAAATATGCAATCACACCCATGTGATAGCCTCTTTGTATGGAGCAATAGGGCAAGACACAAGCAGTTTGCTAGAAAGGATGCCTGAAATCTCGAGCCTAAAATACAGGGTGCTTGAATCCCATAAGCACAGTGGAGAAAAAGGGAACCATCATGAGCCTATAAAGTGATGTACCTTCTTATCATTCAATGATGGAATACTATTGTACTTTTGCCTTTCAGTCATAGTTTGTGTCATACTCAAGATTGTGTTTATGAGTCCAAGCTTCCATCTTGGAACCTAATTCACTTGAGTAACATTTGGTCACCATGAACATTGTTTTTGTGTTCCATCCGCCATAGCCATGCTCTCGATCCACACATTTTCAACATGGTATCAGAGCGCAGTTGAGTATGGCTTAGCATGGCTTATCATGTTTCGAGTCTCCTCTCTGCTCTTTCAGCTCCTCTTCATCCCTGGATAGCTCAGGATCGGTGTATGACTTCATTTCCAACTGCATCTACACTCCCTATCCCTTGTTTGCCATAGCTAGATAGGACCTACTGTGATTGAAGCTTTCATATCTCCCAAATTAGAGCATATCTCCTCAAAGTTTCTTTTGTGGATTTGTTCCTTGACTCAAGGGCAAGCTTCCATCACCTTAGACCTCAATATTGCTTACCACATAGCTCAGCACTATCATTTTTTCCAACCTCAGCTCTATGTGCTTGCCATGGCCACGATGACCTAGCCAACTTTGAGCACCTAAATCTCCATCTATAAACCATAACTCAACAAGATTTCTTCTGGGGGATTTTTTCCTAGGCCACTCTGATTTGAAGATTCCAACAAGGTGTAATATTTCCACGCAATAATAGTTGGTTGGTTAGTTCGAAAGTTAGTTAGTCAATTAATAAGTTAGTAAGATTACTAATTGAAGACTGACTAAGATAAAAACTAACTAACATTATTAACTAATAATTTTTATTTAATTAAAAATATATTTTAAAATAAACTGAGAGTCGTAATCTGACATTTTTCTCGGATTGACAAGGACCATAGCCACCCTTCACGGAAGTTACAACGTGAACGAGACTTATAAGCTATATTAATCACTAGTATTAATGTGTATAGTATGGATGGTCCAAAAATATTAGATTTTTGGGCAAAAAAACTAGTATATTTTAGATATTATCCTAAAAAGATACAACTAAAAGTCATTTAAAAGAAAAGACAAGTGATGTTTTAGTTAGTTTTGGAGATTTTATAAAAAGAAAAGTGACTAGCAAAATCGCGCGCGCTGCAATCGCAGTCTACAGGCAGTAGACAGCACTTCAAACAAAGAAAAGAAGAAGGAGTGAACTGAGAGCTTTCTAACCAAGTATCTTAGAGTGTTTTGGAGTTTTACCCCGCTTTTGGAGCCAATGCAACTATTAGATTTATGATCTGAGCATCAGATCACTAAGTCTTCTAAGAGCCCCTCCACTCTCATTCTCAACCTTATCCTCTCCTCTCTAATTCATTATAAATATGAGGCATGGGGAGGCACAAGTAAGCATAAGGAGACCCCGAGAGGCTGCGAGAGAGAGGTAAAGAGAAGGATACCCCTCCAAGATATTGTGAGAGAGAGCTTGAGAGAGAGAGAGAGAGAGAGAGAGAGAGAGAGAGAGAGAGAGAGGAGTTACCTTGAGAGGCTACTAGGGAGAGAGTTAGCTCAATTTCCTCTATCTCGATTCTCAATTTAGCCATCTTCTCTTACGCTCTCTCGTCTCGAATACATTCCTCCTTCTTAATCTCTTGAGTCTACTTGCGGACGATGGCCTCCAAGCGAAGAATGTCACGTACGGATGGCAATCCTACGGCTAGCAACGAAGCTTCGGGCGAAGGCATCACTGTCAATCCAACTGCGATTCCGATTGTAAGTAATGTATTTCTAAATTAATAGATTCTTGCTTTGATTCTTGCATGAGATACATTAGGCTCCATGCTATGATGTACGAGAATAGATCATGGGAAGGGATGAGCCTCTTCTCACATATTTGAAAGATAGAGTTTGCAAAGCGTATGTATTAAGGAAAGTTAATTGCACTTAGTTGCGTATGGCTTATTCGTTTTGATAGAGCAATCAATCAGGGGTTATGAATAGCATAATCGTAAAAAGAATGACATTAGAATTGTGCATACAAGTATTAAGTAAATTTTGCTTAGAATCACTCTTTGGTACCAAGGGGGAGAGCGAATATACAATAAAATTGTTATCGTGTCTATTCTTGTATTGTTTGGAAAAAATACAATTAGTTTTGTTGGTTGATTGAACAACACCCTAAGTGTTTTCTTTCAATCAATTGATTGTTGCATTGTGATTTGGATAAATATTCAAAGGCTTGTGTTGATGGCAAATGCATGGCAGGGCTCTGTAATGACAAGTTGCCATGGGAATAAATGAATGTTTTCCTAAAAGATGATATTAGGACTAATTGCATTGATTATGCTTGATTCTTAATTGGTTAATTAAGGAATGATATTTGCATAGGTGGATCATCTCTAAGATTGCACCGTGGATTACCCAAAGAGGGCACTGCTTGATTCATGGGCCGAAGGTCGAGTGGTGAAAGGCCAACCACGGAAAGTGTGTCTCACTCCTAGGTCTCTTGGGGTCAGTGGAGCTCTGGACACCCCTTGCCGAGTCTAAAACAAAGTTGTAGACTGTAGTGAGTCCAACGTTTGGGACATTGGAACATCCTATTCTAGATAAAGGATGGAAATTTTGGTGCCATGTGATTTGGACTGAGACTTCTGTTGGACAGAAGGGATACATAATTCTCCTATATGGACAGGAGAAAAAGATTAACTTGAAGATAAGTTAAGGAACTTGTTTGTCAAAAGGACTGCTTGTTTTGTTTTCGTGTCTGTGTTGTAAATTACGCGAACAGACCCTGTTCCCTAAAAAGCTTAATTAATGAAGCTAATTTTAAATATCACACATAAATGTGGTAGGACCTAATTAGAAAACTAAAGCTATCAAGCGGGTGGGCAGAATCCACGATGGGTTCATCCTACAGCTAATGGGTGGTCCCAGAGAATTGGGAGGCTTCTCACAAGGTTTTACCAACGATGACTTTAGGTATTGTTAATTTAGAACCCAATTCATGCCGTTTTAGGGGACCGGAATGGGAATATGCTCTACGGACAGAGAGGTTGAGCGGTGTATCCCTCTCATTTCCCATTCTCTTTGAACCAAGTGCAGTATGGATCTGCTTCGGATTGGGTATCTCTACGTAAAGTAGGATGTCCAAAACCCGATGCTAGGATGTTGTTAGGAGACTTTGTCTACTAGGAACCCAAAATTTAGGTCGATCCTAGTAGGTTTGGCCGTGGATGTTCCATTGCAAGGCGGACTCGGGAAACCCTAGGCGACAAACCCCGAAACATTCCATGGGAGTGCTAGGCGGTGATGCCTAGAATCGTTTCTCGATGGACCGCTAAAATGTGCTTGGACAGCTGATAGGCGGGCACGTTACACAAGGATTGCTCATTAAGGGAGAAGTTTGTGAAGACTTTGGAAGATTTGGAGACGACATCAACACCAAGTTCTTCATTGCTACAATCTCAAGCTCATTTTCCACTACATTCTCTTAGCTCAAATCTTTGCCACTCAAAGATCTATTGCAACACTCAAGCCTCTACCATTTAGATCTGAAGGTTTAGCAAGCTCAATTTCAAGTGCAAGCAACAATCATCATAGTGTCTCTTGATACCACATACAGAGTGTGTATTCATACTACCTTGTACTTGTGTTTCTTGACACAAATTCTTTTAATTCTTATGTTGCAAAATTAGAGATTTGAGGCTGATTTTCATTAATGAGAATGCGGAGCATGAAGGTTTTTCTCATAAAGAGAGATGCAATCTTGACTCATTGGTATTACATAGAACATGTTTCTAGTTTACTTGCAGGAAGACATGAAGTTGGCTACACTCAAGTACAATCAATGTTTCCATTTGAAGATTTTGAAGACATTTTAGCTACCTTGGTCATCATGCAAATCTAAAAATGGTGACATCTTTGCTTGAGGGGGACATGAAGATTAATGCAAGCAAAGTCAATGAGACCATAATGAAGAAAAAGACCAAACAAACCATTAAGAAAAAGACCAAGAAAAAGAAAACCATGAAGACAAAAAGAGCACCAAATAAATAAAAATGGACTACGTCAAAGAAGTGGACAAAGAAAACAAGATCTACTATGCCTACCATGACATATCTAATGAAGAAAATCACAAGGGCTTGTCGATCCTTGTCTCTACTTTTCACTAGAACTTTGTATTGAATGTACTTGCCATTAATGCTCCTCACATATGCCTTATGAAACTCCTCATGTAAGCCTATGCACAATAGCCTCTACACACTTAGTGAGGCCTTGTAACAGCCCTTGGATGTTAGCCATAATTTTTGGTACCCACACTTAGCCTTTTCTGCGACAGCCTTTGGTGTTTACCATGTTTGGGGCATACCCACACTTAGCAAGGTTCTACTCATGGCAACCTCTATACACTTAGTGCCTTTTTCACGGTTATGATTAAGGAGGCGCGTTGAGAAATATGCCATCACACCCATGTGATAGCCTCTTTATATGGAGCAATAGGGCAAGACACACAAGCAATTTTCTAGAAAGGATACATGAATCCCATAAGCACACCAGAGAAAAAGGAAACCATCATGAGCCTATAAATTGATGTACCTTCTTATCATTCAATGATGGAATACTATTGTACTTTTTCCTTTCAGTCATAGTCTGTGTCATACTCAAGATTTTGTTTATGAGTCCAAGCTTCCATCTTGGAACCTAATTCACTTGAGTAACAGTTGGTCTCTCTGGTCTATGTCATCATGAACATTGTTTTTGTGTTCCATCCACCATAGTCATGCTCTAGATCCAAGCATTTTCAACATCTGAGTCATCTAATCTACTAAGAGAGGAAGAGTCCATATTATTATATGATGGGTGACGAGTATCTCGCTTGAAGACATTGCTTGTGCTCCTAAGTGTGCAGACAAAACACGGGTGGAGCGATGCGAGTGTGACCGAGTTGTTCAAGTACATTCTACATATGTTCTGTGTTCTTTTTGACTCCATTATAAAAAACATGTGTTTTTTCAAGGTGTTTTATGATTTTTTTTACGTTGCTAAAGTATCATATATTACCACTTGGAAACACAATGTTTGAGTCTCGTGATGATGCGTGACATGTTTTACGAAAGCTTAGCATGGACTACAATAGCATCCATGCGTGTGTCAACAATTATGTACTGTTTCGAGAAGACTATGTGACTATGGAGACATGTCCAAAGTGTGATGCTCACAAGTATCGATAGGACTTGCAAGGGCAAACCATCCCTTAAAAAGTTCTTAGACACTTTCCACTTATACTGCGTATAGTCATATGTTTTGTACATCGGGCATGGCGAGCTTGGCAACGTGGCATGCACAGAATAGATCCACATATGGAGTCCAATGAATATCAGCAGATTCACGCGCATGGAGCCATATTGACTCTACCCTTCCAGGCTTTACATGAGAGCCGACTCGGTCTTACTATGGATGGCATGAACCCATTTGGTCTCCGCTCAACTTCTTATAGTATGTGGCTTGTAGTTCTTGTTAACTACAACATCCCACCATGGCTTTCCATGAAGAAAGGATACCTAATCCTTAGCTTGCTTGTTCCTGGGTGCTACAAAGTCAAGAATATAGATGTCTATCTCCGTCCATTAGTTGATGAGCTCAAGATTTTGTGGGAGGAGGGGGTCGCTATGGAAGATATGAGCAAGCGCGATGGTTGATGGTTTGCCAATATACGAGCCATTCTCATGTGGACCATGCATGACTTTCTGGGATTCGAGGAGTGCTCAGGTAAGCACACTTCCATTCTTGTTGGTGATATCTAACATAGCGCGTTCAAGTTTGTATTGACTAAATAGGGGTGTTGGGACATGTCTAGTTACCTCAGGTTATCATGCTTTGTCCATTGTGTGGCTACAATTAGACTCTCAAAGGTCACGAACCATAAAGAAGATGGTATATCAAGGACACGCTACTTTCTTGTGGGAGAGTCATGAACCGAGGGAAGGTTTTCTTGGACGACCTCCAATACATGAATGCCCAAAGCTAGTACGAGTTGAAAATGGTCCACATGGAGTCACATCCAAACGGAATATGACAGTTCTCGATTTTCTACGAGTTGTCGTGTTGGACCCACTTACAGATCAACCACTTGTTGGATCCCATGCATATTTTCGAGAATGTGGATAGCTTATCATGGGACCACATCACAAGAAAGAGAGACAGTGAAGGGGCACGAATGGATTTGAAGGAGGTAGACAAGATGGAGATGCTTTGAGCACTAATGGTCGCTTGCAACTACCTCATGCTCCTTGGGTTCTGTCCACTAAAGAAGAGTGCATTGTGAAGCAAATTATTAGGTCGACGAGTATAGTGTGTTCCATCAGATCCATTTTTTCTAAAGACAATCAACTATCAGGGCTAAAATACCATAATTGGCATAAGATATGTAAGGTTTGTACTAGCCTCGATTGTAAGTAGCCTGCGTATTTTGCTATTTAATGTCTAGTTGGTGTTTGTAATGCTTCTTCATTTGTGGCAATTTGTACTACTGATTGGGATCGTGGGATGCATCATTCCAAAAATACGCGGGGCAATTTATAGGTTGTCAAATTTAGTGCAATGGATGTCACAGAAGGAGATCAAGATATCCTCTATTGAATCCACAAGGCAAGGAGTGGTGGAGATGGTGGTATGTCTCTTTGAGAAGTACTTGTCTACCAACATGCTCACGATACAAACCCACCTCCCAGTGCATCTTGTAGATAAAGTGGAGATTGTGAAACCTATCCATACACGATGGATGTTCTTCTTGGAGTGCTTCATGAAAACCCTGAAAGGCTTTGTGTGACAATGAGCTTGGCCAGAATGTAGCATGGCTGAAGGTTTGGCTGGTGTCGAAGGCATTGATGCTTATTTCACAGTGGCTACCGATGACGATTCAGATAACAATATGCTATGGTCATTGAAGGACAATGATAGATTGACCGGAGATGTGGTGGTTGGAAATGGGGTGGAAAAAAAGATGGATGCTACAATGGAGGAGAAAGTGAAAATTTTTTGTATGTTACATCATGCATCCATGGAGACGTGGTTCGCTAGGTACGAGCAGGCCAGAAAAGACCGGAAAGAAGCGCGATCAAAATTTCAATGCAGTACACGCCATCGACCGATTTGATATTCTGAGGGCATGGAGGAGATGTCGCGATTTATGTTTGTGCGATGGTTACATGGAACTTGACTCGCAAAGGGGTGGAAGTCTCTATTGAGGAGTGCGAATTTTCAAGGGGATGTAGTCTGAAGGTGACTGTATGTTTTATAAGCTACCGTATCTAGATTTTATATGTGGCAGCTAATCTAACCATTTTAATGTGTAGTACAAAATATACAATGCGATGTGGTTGTGCATGCGACATTTCTGCATTGAGCGCATCGACAAAATACACTCCACAATGGATTGTGGTATCAATGCAAAGTTTGAGCAAGAGAGCCGACGACGAGCCACAGATCCAAACACCGTTATAAATGAGAAGGAGTATTTTGGGAACTTACAAAGTGTTATCTCAGTTGATTACCTTAGCTTCTCCATGATTATATTCAATGTATAGTGGTTCAAAGTGGTATTGGAAGGAGCTGGGGCAACTGTTCGGCGAGGTCCATCTAGATTTTTGGAAATAGATTCTGAGAAAGGATGGAAGGATCTGCACGACACATTTGTCTTGCCGGCCCATTATGAACATGTGCATGAACTTTTTTTTTTCACGACACAACAATCACAAATGTTAAATCACTATTATATGTGATTTTGAACATGTAAATTTCTATCTGAACCCGGACAACCTCGATGGTGGTATGTTGTGTCTTCAGCTCCTTAGAGTGTGAGAGTGTTTGATGAAAGCAATGTTCCTAGCATAGATGAGGTGAATATACAGGTGGAGGGGTTGATATTGCAAGGGGTGGAGGTCAAAGAGGGCTTGGAGTGTGTAGAAGAGGTAGATTTGGGTAACGATGACGGAAAGATAAGAGGCTAGGAATTCTTTAAGAATGAAGTGGACTCCTCCTTCTGTGGTGACCTATTTATAGACCTTCTAGTGTACACAGAGTTTGCCAAGAGATTGACATGGAATCATAGGCTAAGTCATACTTGTTGCCTCCGCCTACTCAATTCGTTGATGAATCGCTTTTAAGGGTACTTTAGAATATGCATTTTAAGTAGGATCATTTTTTTAGAGTTATATTATCGTGCTTTACTTGACTCTTTATATTGAGGTCGCTAACATCATTTTCTATTTGTACAGGTTATCTTTTTGGCAATATTTAGAGGGCAAGATGAGTCGAGGGATGAGCGACGAGGAGTTGTAGGAGATATTCACACGCATATCTCCAAATCAGATGGCTCGATTCGAAGATATGATGGACCGAGAGTTGTCTTGGACACCATCGGCCGTTCTATGAGATCTACTTCGGCACGCTCTGATGCTTCGGTTTTTAGTAGACGAGGTCGATGCTCCAGACTACTAGGCTCGGATGGAGGGAGTGGTTCTGGGGGGTGCTGCAAAGATGTGAATGCTGTGAGTCTACGGTCAGCTTCAGATAGGGGTGCTACTCCTTACTCTCGTACAAGTTCCAGAGAGGGTGGCTCATGTGGGTATTGTGGAGGCACCGATGTAGTGTCCCCATCCCGTTGTTCTAGTGAAGGCATGTCACCTCTAGGATTTGTCACACCTATGGGGACATCTACTCCAATGACTCTAGCAAAAATGGATATCCACAAGAATCTCGGACTATCTATTAGCTTATGAAATTATTTTTTAATCATATTTTTAATTAGCAAAATTACTACAAAAGAATAAGCTTGACTTGAGATTGCATAATAGGGTCATTTTTTGCACATGCTATCTCGGGTCCAGCTCCCAAACTTCTTTGTTTAAGGGCCATCTTTGTCAACACTTCATTGAATTTCTCCTTCTCCGGTCTTTGTCAACAGACTTGAACTTTGAATCAAAATTTGTAAAAGTAGCGAAACATGTATGGAAAAGTATGAAGGGGTTTAAGAGGTAGGAAAACATGTATGAAAAAGTGTGAAGGGGTTTAAGAGATCGAGAAATTTTGTTTAGAAGGATGGGTTGAGTAATGAGATTAACGTAGAATCTTTGGAGGATTTTGTGGCATAATTCAATTGGTAGGAAACATGGTATGAGCAAGGTGGTGATATCAAGGGATGAAGAGAAATGGTAGACAGATTGCTGCAAGTTAGGCCAATGGAGTGAAGAGAACAATGAGGTTCTTTAGCTAGACTAATGGGTCCCTGCACAATGAAGTTTCGGCTGATGGAAAGCCTTGTAATCCTTGCACAAGTACCTAACTAGCGCCTCTCTCTGACCCTCTAGATTCCTCTTCTAACTCTCTTCTCATTCTATCTCACCCTCTCTTCTTCTTCTCTCTCTCTCTCTCTCTCTCTCTCTCTCTCTCTCTCTCTCTCTCTCTCTCTCTCTCTCTCTCTCTCTCTCTCTCTCTCTCTCTCTCTCTCTCTCTCTATCTCTCTCTCTCACATTCACAGCTTCTCCCCTCTCTCCCTTTATCCTCCTCCTCCTCTTCTTCCTTAATCTCTCCCTACTTTCCCACTATCTTCTCTCTCCCTATTCTCTATCTCTTATCTCTTTATGTTCTCCTCCTCCTCCTCCTCCTCCTCCTCTTCTTCTTTAACTCTCTTTTCTCCCGACTTTTATCTCTCCCTATTCACACACACATACACACACACACACACACACACACACACACACTCTCTCTCTCTCTCTCTCTCTCTCTCTCTCTCTCTCTCTCTCTCTCTCTCTCTCTCTCTCTCTCTCTCTCTCTCTCTCTCTCTCTCTCTCTCTCTCTCTCTCTCTCTCTCTCTCTCTCTCTCTCTCTCTCTCTCTCTCTCTCTCTCTCTCTCTCTCTCTCTCTCTCTCTGCTGCCAGTGCCTCCTTAGTAAAAAATAATAGTTATTCAACTAGCCTATGTTAGGCTTTATATAGCTTGTGATTCCTCACCTAGTCCACCAAGCTTTATGGTTGATGCTAGCTTTTCTGAGATGAATGATTTTGAGATATGATTTGTGCCAACTTTTCTATGGATTTATGAGTAAGTCACAGTGGTGTAGCTTTCAATCTAATAAGTGGAGCAAATGATGTACATGATGACTATGGTGATGATGGCATCAACATGTAGTACTAGCCATTTTATTTTCTTTTTAATCTTTTTTTAAAAGTTTGTGGATGATATGTTGTGTTAAAACATAGCTACTTGCCAATAGCTTCAAATAAGCTTGTCCAAAATCAAGAAGTAAAGAGAGAATCTGAATAGATGATAATTCTTTTTTGTAAACCATGAAGCCTAAAGATTTCCTTAACAAAATAGTTTGTCTTGACTGGAATAAGGTGGGCAACCATTTTTAGCATTTTTACAATTACCTTGATAGAGTTGTATCCTCCTTGAACTTGAAGGCAACCCTGCTATGAAATCCATGTTAATGAATTTTCACTTCATTTGAGGGATATCAAGAGGTTAAATTTGGCATGACATTTTAACATGCTCGGCTTTCACTCTTTGAAAACTCAAGCATTTAGTGACATACCTTAGTACATCACCTCTTAATTCCTCCTATGATAGCTCTTTCTCACTACATTGAGGATCTTAGTGTAGCCAAGATGTCCGGAGAGTGGAGAATCATGCGCCTCCCAAAGTATTTTCTTTGTTAGATCATAGCTAGAAGGTGTGCATAATCTCTTCTTGAAGTACACAAGCCCTTTCTCAATAGAAAAATTTTGATACTTAAGCTATAATTTAGGATGTTGTTCCTTTGTCTACATATAATATTTCCACACAATAAAAGTTAGTTGGTTAGTTTGAAAGTTAGTTAGTCAATTAATAAGTTAGTAAGATTACTAACTAAAGACTAACTAAAGAAAAAAAACTAACTAACGTTAATAATTATGGATTTTTATTTAATTAAAATTATATGAGTCATAAATCCGATATTTTTCTCGGATTGACAAGGACCGTAGCCACCTTTCACGGAAGTTACAACCCTAAACGAGACTTATGAGCTATATTAATCACTAGTATTAATGTGTATAGTTTGGAAGGTCCAAAAATATTAGATTTTGGGCAAAACTGGTATATTTTAGATATTTTAGATATTATCCTTAAAAATATATGGAGATTTCAAGAACTAGATGTCATTTAAAAGAAAAGAAAAGTGATGTTTTAGTTAGTTTTGGAGATTTTATAAAAAGAAAAATAAAGAAAAGTGGCTAGCAAAATCGTGCACGCCACGATTGCAGTCTATAGACAAAGTCTATAGACAGAAAACAACACTTTGAACAAAGAAAAGAAAGAGTGAACTAAGAGCTTCTAAACAAGTGTCTTGGAGTTTTACCCACCTTATGAAGCCAATGGAACCACCAGATTTATGATCTGAGCATTAGATCACTGATTTTTCCAAGATCCCTCTCCACAAAGAGCTCCTCTTCTCAGCCACAAGCTTCTTCTCTAATTCACTATAAATATGAGGCATGGAGAGGCATAAGAGGCATAAGGAGACCCCGAGAGGCTGCGAGCGAGAGGTAGAGAGAGGGATACCCCTCCAAGAGATTGTGAGGGAGAGCTTGAAAGAGAGAGAGAGAGAGAGAGAGAAGGAGAGAGAGAGAGAGGAGTTATCTCGAGAGGCTGCGAGGGAGAGTTAGTTCAAATTTTCCCTATCTCGGTGTTCGACTAAGCCATCTTCTCTTACACTCTCCTATCTCAAATCTACTCTACCTTCTTTATCTCTTGAATCTACTTGTGGACGATGGCCTCCAAGCAAAGAATGTTGCATGCAGATGGCAATCCCACAACCAGAAACGAAGCTTCGAGCAAAGGCATCACTGTCAATCCAACTGTGGTTCCGATCATAAGTAATGTATTTCCAAATTGATAGATGCTTGTTTTGATTCTTGTATGAGATACGTTAGTCCCCATACTATGATACACGAGTATAGGTCATCAAAAGGGATAAATTTCATGTCACATATTCAAAACATCAAGCTTGCAAAGTGCATAGCACCTAGTTGCATATGGCTTGTTCATTGATAGAGCAATTATAAGGAGGAATCGATCAAGGGTTATGAATGGCATAATCATGATATTAAAAATTGTGCATACAAGTGTTAAGTAAATTTTACATAGAATCGCTCTTTGATCCCAAGGGAAAGAGCATATATGCAATGGAAATATTATCGCGACTATTCTTGCATTGTTTGGCAAGAATACAATTGGTTTTTTTGTTGATTGATCAAACAACATCCTAAATGCTTTTACATTCAATTGGTTGTTAGTTTGTTGTTTGGATGATTGTTCCAAGTGCTTGAGATTTAGGGTAAATGCATGGCAAGGGTCTGTAATGACAAGTTGCCATGGGGATAAAGGAACGTTTTTCTAGAAACTGATATTAGGGTTGAATGCCTTGTTGTGCTGGATTTCTAAAGGATTTAATTAAGGAAGGATATGTTGCACGGGTGGATCACCTCCACGATCACACCACGGATTAATTGAGAGGGCACTGATCCATTCATGGGCCGAAGGTTGAGTGGTGAAAAGGCCAACCACAGGAATGATATTTCGCTCCTAGACAGCTTGCGGGTCAGGTGGAGCTTTGGACACCCCTTGCTAGGTCTAGAATGGAGTTGAAGACCTCAGTGGCCCCCAACATCTGGGCATGTTGGGAGATCCTATTCTAGATAAAGGATTGAATTTGTGGTGCCATGTGATTTGGACCAATTACTTCTATAGGGCAGAAGGGATACATAATTTCTCCTGTATGGGCAGGAGACAAAGATTACCTTGAAGATAAGTTAAGGAACTTGTTTGAACTTTTTTGTCAATAGATTTCTTGCTCTGTTTTCGTGTTTGTGTTATAAGTTATGCGAACGAACCATGTTCCCTAAAAGGCTTGATTAATGAAGCTGACTTTAAGTGTCACACATAAATGTGGTAGGACCTAATTAGAAAACTAAAGCTATTGAGGGAAGCCGGTGGGCGGAACACCCGACGGGTCCGTCCTATGGCAAGGTAGTCCCAGAGAACTGGGAGGCTTCTCACAAGGATTTATCACCGATTGAATTTAGGTATTGTTAGGTTAGAACCTGACTCATGTTGTTTTAGGGGACCAGAATGGGACTATATCCTATGGGCAGAGAGGTTGAGTGGCGCATCCCTCTCGTTTCCCATTCTCTTTGAACCAAGTGCGGCATGGGTCTACTTCGGCTTGGGTATCTCTATGTAAAGTAGGATGTCCAGGATCTGACGCTAGAATGTTGTTAGGAGACGTTGGCCTCTAGGAGCCCAAATTTCAGGTTGATCCTAGTGGATTCGACCGTGAACATTTCGTTGCGAGGCAGATTTGGAAAACCCTAGTCGATAAAACTCGAAATATTCCATGGGAGTGTCGGGTAACGATGCTTAGATTTGTTTCTTGATAGACTGCTAAAAGCGTGCATGGACAGCCGATGGGCAGGCACCTTATACTACATGTCTATCCTTAGTTATTGTTAGCCCTTTTCAACTTCTTTCTTTGCTATTTGGATAGTGGGATTACTCAGTATTGATACTATAGCTGCTAATGATTGTGCTCTTGAGGGTTCTTTTGTGATGAGGATATTAAGGAATGCCTTGCAACTTAAAGCATTTGCAACTACATTCTTCTTACATGTCTTATATTTTATTTCAAAGTCGTAGTCCTATAAGACTTTGGTCCACCTTTGTTGCCTCATGTTTAGATCCTATTGGGTAAAGATCCATTTGAGACTTTTGTGATCTGAGGGTAAATTTCTTGAAGTAGATAATGTCTCCATAGCTTGAGATCATGGATGACAACTAGAATCTAAGTCATGAGTAGCATAGTTCATTTCATAACATTTCAACTTCCTTGAGGAATAAATGATGGGATGCCCCTCTTGCATGAGTACACCACCTAATGCGAGAGAACTTGCATTAGTCATGACCTCAAACTCTTACTGTAAGTCTGGAAGCTTCAAGATAGGAGTTGTTACAAGGCTCTGCTATAGCCTCTCAAAATCAAACTGCTCACTTGGAGTCCACACAATAGAAACTTGCTTCTTGATGAGTAGATTAGTGAGAGGTGCAGCTATCAAAGCATAGTTCTTGATAAACACCATGTACCACCTAGTTAAGCCCAAGGAGGTTTACACTTCCTTAACTAAGTTTGGAGGTGGCCATTCCTATACTTCCTTAACTTTGGCTAACTCTATTGTGATCCCTTATTCTATCTGCCTTTTAAAGAACATCAAGTTGCTCTTTTTAGCATAGAGCTTGTGCGTTCTTAATGTATCTAGCACAATTTTGAGTTGAGCCTCGTGGTGTTCTTCTTCTTTAGAGTAAGTTAAGATATCATCAAAGATTATTTATAAAAAATCATCAAGGTAGGGTCTAAAAATATCTTCCACCAACCTATTGAAAGTGGTTAGGGCATAAGTCAACCCAAAAGAATTGTAGTGTCCATACCTTGTATTGAAGGTAGTCTTTGGAATGTCTTCCTCTTTGATCCTAATTTGATAGTAGCTTGACCTTAGGTCAAATTTTAAAAATATCATTACCCCTTGAAGCCTATTAAGAAGCTCATCAATCCTAGGAATCGAGTATTTGTTTTCTACTGTCACTTGGAAGGGTTTACTTTGATAGTTCATCTTGGTGTTTGAATAATTAAGAACTGATGATTGGGTACTTTCTTGTCAAGAGTAGCATGAATGGTTTCTCTTTCCTTTGAGGTGTCTTCCTCTTTTATGGTAGCTACTACAATAGTTATTTTTCTTCCTCTTGCCCCTTTGTTTTGACTATGAAACTATCCTTGTTGAGTTGGCTAGTTTAGTTAAGGGAACTGTCTTTTTTGTAGTGGCCCACTTCATTGCAATGAAACACCTTTGGACACTATTGTTTTGATTTGTGGAAACAAAGGTACTAGTTGTATTGACGTTTTTCTTCTTTTTTACATCAAAATGCAATTGCCCTTGTGTCCCCTTTATAAATGCATGAGTTGCCCTATTGGCCAAACCTCAACCTCAATATCTATTGTTTCTTGATTGCACTTGAAGGCTAAGTGGATTTGCTCTTATCAAAGCATCTTGTAGGTCTATGAGCCACATCGCTTTAAGTATCTAGAGGATTGAGACCTCGACAAAACTTGATTGCTTGTTGGGCAATACCCATTGTGAAGCATACTTTTGAAGGGTTACAAATCAGGAATAATACGCTTCAAGCTCAATCCTAGTTTGTGAAGTTCAAACAACTCATTCATCTTAAACATGAAATAAGAAGGCACAAGACATCTCCCATCCATAGCTTCTTTCATGAGTTCCAATGTGGTAATAGCTTCTAAGACTCTAATGTCTTTGCATGACGGTTTCCACCAAAGATGTGCTTTCCCTATGTAACATGCCGCCCTTGGCCATACGTTCTTAGTAGCCCACCAAGAGACATCCTAGGAAGCGCCGTCTAAGATTTTGATAAAGCCATCGAAGTTTGCTAACTAGGCTCGCTTGAGTCTACCTCGCAGTGGAAGTTTCGGCCGCTCCCACGAGGACGACCTGAGTTTTTCTTGTCAAATCCATTACTAGAGGCTAATTAGTATAAGCCGATTCTAAAGTGATGTGAATCAGGCTTTCTGGTTTTCTAATGGTCCATCAAGTGCGATTTTTATTCATTTTTAGGAAAGCTCTCGGCTTACCAAGACCACCTAGCCATAGGCCTGGATTCGTGGGGGGTCCATCCTCTTGTTTCCCTCGAGAGAGTAGTTTTAGTTATCTAATTACCTACCACTTTAGGTTCAACATATGAAAACTGCTTCTTTGCATTATCTCCTGATACAAATTCATTACACACCCTTAATTCACGACACAGAAACATAGTAAAGCAATTCCTTCTTAATAGTTCCTTTCAAAAAATGACCTTTTACAAATATTTTCTTGTTCGAAGGTGTTATTCTCTCCAAGTTCCATTCCCCAACTAGTATTGGAGCTTCAAGGACACAATCTATAAATAGAAGGGTAGTTGGGAGTTTGTAAGAGCTTAAGGAGTTTGTGACCAAAGCCCTTTGGTATCCTCACCTCCTCCTACTGACTAGAGTTCGATATGACAAGACCTTTTGCATCATGATTGGTCTATTCTCACTAACACGAAACAAAAGGGAAAACCCCTTGGAGTAGGTTTTATTCATGCTGGCCTTGGGGAGGTCAAGCACCATTAGGAACATTGTCTTAGTCACGGCGTTATGTGCGCTCATTGGAATACTGCCTCAGTCGACGATCTGTACTCAGTCATTCATCCTTTAGCCTGATGATTTTAGAATAGATTAGTACCTAGCTTTCAATCACAAACATATTTATTTAGAATGCATTCTACTTAAACTTCTAACCGTTTGTTTCCAAGACAAATCTTTTCATTCCAAAAATTAATAACATCGGGACATATTAGCAGCATAAGTGGTAAAATAACTTCAAGCCAAGATTAGCATAAATGGAAAAATTAGTGTGAGTGGAAATACTTAATAACATCGAGACAAATTAGCATAAGTGGCAAAATTAGCATAAGTGGCAATACTTAACAACATCGAGATGAATTGGCATAAGTGGCAAAATAACTTTCAATAGTCTTCCTGGACTTTCTCTTCCTTGGGGATTAGTTTGGACTGAATTTAAGTAAGAATTTCATACTTGAGGATAACTCCCTTGGAGTTTCATGGATCTTTGCCCACAACAAAAGAAAATCTTGGTTAGTTAAGTATGAATAATATCATTTGGCAATTGCATCTCAAGGTCTCTTATATACCAAGGATTAGTGTCAGTGATTACCCATCAAAGATTTCGTTTGATCAACACAAAAAAAGCAGAAATATTAAATCTTTTAGGGTCATAGTACCTTCCTCGTACTCGCTTAGGTTCATCTTGTACAGACCCAAGTTACCCCCTTGATTCGTGGTTAAGAATTCCTCAAATAAATTATATGCATGAATTGAATAAAATAATATTTTATGCATGTAACTTTTGTTACATGTTCCTAGGATAAAGGCATGCTAACTGTTTTTATTTAAGAAAAATAGTACCTGAGGATCCATGATGACAGGTGCTTGGTTGATGGTATTTGTAGCTTCGTTTGTGATCCCTGTACTACTCGCCATTTCGTTTGTAGTAAATGTGTCTGCAACATTATTGGCAGCTCCTGCCTCCATGGCCTTCATAGCTTTCTTCTTTGGGGCCATGGTTTTTAATCGCGAGATCGCAAAAAGGGGAATTTGGTGAAGGAGCTTGGGGGTAGTTAGATTGACAAGAGGGGAGGGGGGGAGTGATCACCAAGAATTTTGAGAAATCAAGAATAGTCTTGATTCCACGGGGGAATAGGATAGAAGGGATGTAGGAATTGAATTCGAGAGCTCGCGGGGTATCTTCCTTGTCTTCCTGACGAGAAATTCCCATGCTTGCGCTTCTCTTGCCCCACTCCCTCTTGCTCTATACTCCTGAGAAGGCCTCTCCTTTCTTCCTCCGACTACTCTCAACGGCTTCCCATGTCTCTTATTTATAGCTAAATTGGAGAAGAAGGGTTGTGCCTAAGAAGAAGAGCTCTTTATGGAAGGGATCTTGGCAAAATCAACAATCTAAATCTTCCAAGATGCAATTTGATGTTGGCGATTTGATCCTTGAGGTCCAAAGAGGCTGCTAAAGATGCCATGATTGATTCACCTGGCTCTCAGATGATCTTGCTTCATCCCAAGCCTCTTGTCGAACTAAAAAGAGGGGGAGATTGCTGGAGTTAATTGCTGAATTATTGATGGTGAATTCAAGCTTTTTAGTTCAGGATCAGAGATGCCAAGGTTGGGGGGAAGATTGTGCCATTTTTTTCCCAAACAAAGAGGGGGGGATAGCCAGATCGTTGTCATCTTCCTCTCTTCCTTATTTTCTCAAGCTTTTTTAAAAAGCTTTAACCCTTGAGCTTTGTGATTTAATTTCTACTTACCAAGTTTTAAATGTGTAGTCATATTCGACTTATGGCTCCTAACTCTCGTTTGTGCGGTCACTTTCGTGACGAGTGGCTAGAGTCTTTGTTGATTCAAGGAAAATGTCGGGTCACGACCCTTGGGTCTTTTTGGCTCGAAATCTTCTCTATTTAATGGTTTTAGAGTTCTTCAAGTCCATTCTGGAAGATTCTAAATTAAAGTCAGGATATCACACCCTATTAGCTTTAGCTTCGCAAACATCACTTGATTAAGGATACTTGTCTTTGTAGCTCCGAAATAGTCTTCCATAGACTTAGTCCAAACTTTTCCATATGTTTCCAAGTCTTTTTCTTTCCCATTGAATTGCAGAGGCTTGATCTACTCAAGAAGGGATTTCTTCTCTTGTAATTCGATAGGATGATAGCAAAATGTCCTCAAATTGAAAATATGCAAGAACTCGTTTAATACGTGTGTAAAATTTCTCCATATGCCAACTTAAGATTTTTTTAGAAACCATAATTTTTTCATAGGTAGAAGAGAAATTAAACATCTTTTATTCAATTTATTTATCAAAGACAGAGGTGTTACATCATAGATAGGGTTCTACTGTAAGCTTTACTTGGTGAAATTTAGATATATCAATGGGACTATATGATGGGGGTGTAGCAAATACATCTAGGATTCTGTATTTGGAGGGAAGATCAAGATACCCTTCTTTACAATACTTATTTCAACAAGAGCAACCTAAAACAACAACTTCATTGGCTAGAATTACTTTGGTCACTTTCTCATAGATGTAATAATTTAGAGATGGACTTGTTGTGCTCTTGTTAATAAGGGTTGGATTAAGCCTAAACTCCTAAAAAATAAATATATTAATGACCTTTAAATTTTCAATCCGTTGCAATCTTTTGAGGTTAGTTCAAATATATGGAAGTCGATCAACGTTAATGAAGCACTATACCCCATTACACATCCATCTCCTTTCCCGATATAGTGGAGAAGGACTATAGAGTCGGTCTACAATGTGCATAAGCTAGTCTCTCCATCCAAAGTTAGAAGAATGCATAGTTGATGTAAACATAGACCGAAACACAAGAAAATGATTCCAAGCTTTGTCATTTTGGCAAAAATTTCATCAGACGTTAGTGATAGCATAAATCATGAGATTTTTTTTCTAATTTGAGTCTTATCTAACCTTTATAATGTTGCAAAGAATACTTAACATTTTTGCTCTAATACTAGGTGTAACATATCTACCTAAATTAAATGTCGATAGCATGTATTTTTAGTAGCCCATCAAGAAGTAATCAAGACTGCTGCTATCCATAACTCGTAAAAATAACTAGATATTCGCAGTCTTGAGCTACTTGAGTCTACCCCAAAAGGGAAGCTCCGCCTCAACTCCACAAGTATCAACCTGAAAGGGGAACCTAATTTTTATGCTAAAAGTTTTGTATTAGCCATCTTACATCAGCTCTGAGGTGATATCATTGCTATCATTCGTTAGACAAAGTGAACCATTGCCACACTTGGTTTAAAGAGAGTGAGAAATGAGGGGGGAGTGATGCCCATCAACCCCTCTATCCGTAGGGTAAAGTCTTAGCTCCAATCCCCTAAAATAGCACTAGTTGGGTTCTATTAATGACGACTAGGACAGTCAACATTTGGCTCTTCCTAAATTGCCTAAAATTAACAGTTAAAATTATAATGGAAGCCTCTCGATGAACTAAGACCACCTTGCCTTTGGCAACACTCATTTGGGAATCTAGCCAGTTGCTTCCCTCTAGGATTTTCTTTAGTTTGCTAATTATTCCTAGTGTGCTTTAGTTTGACATGTAGCAACCAACTTCCTTAATTAGCCTCTTAAGATGATATTTCTTCACATTATTTAAGCATGGATAGGAATGCAATCTTTTCAAAAAGAAATTTATATTTATTCAATTTTTATTTTAGTAACCAATCCATGTTCAAACTCCACCAAAATGCCAAAATAAAGCTACTAGTTCTGCCCATAGCTAGCGTTGGGCCTTCCGGGAGATCCATCCATGCTCATAAGGGGTAGACTAGTCTTAAATGCCTAAGGAATTATGCCTAGAGCCCCCTAGCTCCTTTCATCTCTTAGCCTATGGCAATCCCTATGGAGAGACCTCTTGCATTTGATATAGATCCTAGCAATCCGTAGTGGAAAATTTGGCTCCCTTGGTCTAGATTCCATGTAGTTATCCTTGGGGGAGGCATAGTGCATCAATCATAGGTTTAACGTATACTTAGATATTCCTCATTTTTAAAAAACCACAAATATTTGTTCAAACAGTCTTTTAATGCAATAAGAAAATGCTCTTGTGCATAAGTGTCTGTATAGGTTCAGAGATTACAAACATAGGTTTGAAAGTCATGGTCATGAACTTTGGGTGTTTTTAAAATCGAGTTAGTTCCATCTAGGCAAGAGTGATGCCTTGTTTTTGGTATCATGGTCTTTTTTTTTAAATGATTAATCCCTAGGCCTTTGGCCTTAGCAAGAGGCTAGTAATGTTGAATTAAATATTAGTTTGTAGCTAGATCTTCATAATCTATCACTATTAAAGAAGCAATTGAATTGTCTAATCTCATGATTCCTTTCTAATTAGAATATAAATGAATTATTTAAGATTAAATGTGTGGATAAAGATACTATCACGAGAGGTTAATTCCATTCAATTCCCTCCTAAGTGCTTAATGTTTATCTTGCTACTTGGTGTCCTAGGTATCCACAAGAATCCCAGACTGCCTAAGTAGCTTACAACTTTATTTTTTAATCATATTTATTAATTAGCAGCATTACTACAAGAGAATGAGCTAGATTTGAGTTTGCGAGACGAGGGTATTGTTTTTGTGCATGCTATCTCGCATCCAACTCTTGAACTTCTTCGTTTAGGGGCTATCTTTGTCAGCACTTTGCTAAATTTCTCCTTCTTTGAAATCTTTGTTGGACTTAAACGTCGAATCAAAATTCCTAGAAGTAGGAGAACACATACGTTTAAGAGATCAAGGAATTAGCTTTAGAAGGGTGGGCTGAGTGATGATATTAAGGTGGAATCTTTGAAGGCTTTTGTGGCATAATTCCATGACTAGGAAATATGGTAAGAGCGAGGTGATGATATCACGGGATGAAGAGAAATAGTAGACGAATTGCTTTGGGGCAAGCAAATGGGGTGAAGAGAATGGCAAGGTTCTTTAGCTGAGGTAGGGGGTCTTTACATGATGAATTTTGAGCCAATATATAGTCCTTGTAATCCTTGAACAAGTCATTGACTAACCCCTCTCTCTCTGTCCATCTAGATTCCTATTCTGACTCTCTTTTCACTCTATCTCGCCCTCTCTTCTTCTTAATTTTGTGTGTGTGTGTGTGTGTGTGTGTGTGTGTGTGTGTGTGTGTGTGTGTGTGTGTGTGTGTGTGTGTGTGTGTGTGTGTGTGTGTGTGTGTGTGTGTGTGTGTGTGTGTGTGTGTGTGTGTGTGTGTGTGTGTGTGTGTGTGTGTGTGTGTGTGTGTGTGTGTGTGTGTGTGTGTGTGTGTGTGTGTGTGTGTGTGTGTGTGTGTGTGTGTGTGTGTGTGTCATTTGTTCCTTCTCCCCTCTCTCCCTTTATCCTCCCCTTCCTCTTCTTCCGTACTCTCTCCCTACCGTCTTGTTATCTTCTCTCTCCCTATTCCCTATCTCTTCTCTCCCTATGTTCTCTCCCTCCTCCTCTTTTTCTTCTTTAAGTCTCTTCTGTCCCTTCTCTTCTTCTTCTTCTTCTTCTTCTTCTTCTTCTTCTTCTTCTTCTTCTATCTCTCCCTATCTATCTCTTCTTATTTCCTCCCCCCTCTCTCTCTCTAGGCTAGTGCCTAAAAGATAATACTACTTCTATTAGCCTATTCTAGGCTTTATATAGCTAATGATTACTCCCCCTCTATCCAACAAGCTTTTAGGTGGCACATATTGCCTTTTTTGAGGTGAACGATTTTGGATTTAATTTTTATTGATTTTTTGATGGATTTATGAGTGAGATGCAGTGGCATAACTTTCGGTCTGCTAAGTCAAGCAAATGATATCATACATGAGGACTATGACAACATTAGCATTGTGCAATAGTGGTCTTTTTTTTCATTTTAATCTTTTTTGCTTTTAAATAAAATAAAAAAATTAAAATGTTAAAATGTTACATGGATGATACAATAATTATAACTTTCTTAAATGCATTCCAAGTGGGAAATCTTTGCTTCCACCACATGTGTACATAACCATGTAGGTGAAGGGTTGCATAATAGAACTTAGCTTTATCTATCCATGGATAGACAATAAAGTACATCTCCAACTTGCTGATCCACTCCTCCAAATCAGTAGAAGAAGGATTGTCCCCCTTGAAGTTTGTAATGTTGATCTTTTCCTTAATGACATGAAATTATCTTTTTTCGTGCCTATCTTCATGAATAAATTGACTATGTGTGTCCACCCTATGTGATATGTTAATATGTTGAAGAGAAAATGATTTATAAAACAAGTCACATCCATGAGATTCTTTTTCTCTATGAGGGGGACTTTGTACCCTAAAAAGATCCAATCTTGCTGCCCCACAACTAACAATAACTAGATCTCTCTTGCTTCAACTATGAGGATCATACCACCTTGTTTTAACCTTTCTTTCCCAATTTTCAATATATGCCCATTCCCAATAAAAAGGACTTGCAAGTACCTACAAAGAATGGGTTTTGGATCACCAATGGGTAAGCAATGTTCCTCGCTAGGCCGAGTTGTGCACCCATTTGGGATCTTCGATAATGTGGGAGGGTCACCTCTCTTTTGTCACACTACATCCTCTAGCATCCATCTTTTTGCTCTATGGGTAAATATTCATTGCAACATACAATGCTAGACTAAGAATACAAGCATGTATTGAATTGAAAAACCTTTTTGAAATGGGAAAGAAATTGAAAAGAAGAGATAAAGCCTTTTTAAATGGGAATGAATTGATATAGGATTGGGATTGGTAGGTTACCTCAATGTATTTCAATGAACTCATTGATATACTCATTTACTTACTTCTTCATGATTATTTCAATCAATCAAAGGAAGACACAAAAAATTACATGGAATCCAATAAATTGACAATGCATTTGAAAGGGACTTTAAATGGTAGAGTTCGATATTGAACTGATTATTACTAAAATAGAACCTAAGTGTTGCTTGATGGATTCTATCAATCCAATCTCATGAGACAAGGACTCTATGAGGACTTTGAATCCCTCTTACAACAATAGGAAATGGCTCATCAATAGGGTATCAGAGAGATAAAAAAGAAATCGATAAGAAAAACCTCATACAACATGGTCAATTGATGCTTGAGGTCGAGAATGTATCTATGGGCTAATCCATTGGTTTTGTAACTTATGGACTAATTACTCCCTTTCAATCCTTAAATGACCAAAATTAAAACAAGTGCCTTAGTAGAAGAGTAGAGGGTGAATTGATGCTTCTTTCCAAAAGCCAAGTTCTATGAGCCAATCTTTGCAAAATAGATCTTCAGTCCCTCCTTTTTGTTTATGTCTTCAATAATGCTTGATGCATAAACACCTTGGAATCACATACCGATACCACATGAAGAATATTTAAGCTTGATTGAATCATCCATGGCTATCCACTATTGTACATAGGTTGTTGAGAGTCAAGCTCGTCTACTTATCCTGCTCTGCCAACACTAGACAATTGTAGCTTAGCTAGCCTAGACATGTGTGTGTCTTAAATAAGTTGGGTAGGTTAACTCTAGCTAGTTAACTATGTTCAGTTGCTAGACCTATCTCTGTACATTATTGTAGACTCGGTGAGAGTGTGTTACACAGAATGAATGAATAATGGAAGAAGAGAGAGTACACTACTCTCCGTTCATGGATCCCATTTTTGTCTGTCTCTTTCCCTCTCTTTGAACATGGTGTCAAAGCTTGGCTTTGTGGGAGCTAGAGTTGTGGATACCATCAATAAAACCTATGCAGACTCGCTGTTTACTACAATGGATAGCACTCATGCCCGAATTATGCTTGGTTATTTTGGAATGGTATTTGAGATTCTTTGAGCATTGGTTGCTCATTTCAGAGGTGTTTTATTGATGGTATAATAGGTCCATTGGGCTGGTTATTGATGAGAGAGTGAAGGCCCTTCTTCATGTATATATGTTGAACATGAAATCAGTTATGCTCATATGGATATGTCCTGACTCCTAGATGTTGTGGAAAATATTTGAGATTCTATGAAGTGCTACTGAGTTGATAATACCTTATTTATTACACACTTTTTCACTGTTGGTTACTACAGACTGCTTGTTTGTCATTGACTGTGAAAGGGTTCACTACATGTTGGCATGAGTTCTATGTATCTACTAGTGCTCATATGGACATGTTTTGATATTGGACTCTTTGTTCTTGTACATTTTGATTCTACCAAGCATTTTGTTGTTGTTGTCCATAAGCATTTCAAGTGTTGCCATGACCTCGAGAGGCCCCACGAGCCTTGCCACCTCTAGCTCTCTGACTAGAGTAAAAGATGGTATCTACTCTGAGAGGTACTCAAGCCTGTATTCAAACCAAGTTTGACTTTTTCATCAACAACAATGCAACTAACTCATCCCAAATCTGGAGGGTTGGTCATACAGAAACTGATGTGTCAAAGGCTTTGTATTCCTTACCCAAGCCATTCAAAGTAACTATAATCATGTCATCATCCTTTACCTTTGATCCAATAAAAGCAAGCCGATCTGAAATGGTTTTAATTTCCATGGTATAAGCATGTATGCTTCTACCATTCCTTGATATGTTATTGAACTATTGCTTCAACTAAAATTTTCATGCATGAGTGACATTGCCATAGCTTTTCATAAGAATCTCCCATGCATCATTTGGAGTCCGGCAATTAGTAATTTGCATGGCCATAGCATATATATGCATATAAGAAGAACCAATGCAGAACTTTACTAGCTCTTTCCATCCATTGCTTATGAGCTCTCTGTTGCTCAAGACTAGGATTTTTATCAAGCAATCTCGGTTCAGCTTCATCTTTAGTACACAAATCCCAATAACCTCTTCCAATTAAGAAGTTTTGCATTCTAAACTTCCGTAGAGCAAACTTCTTATTATCTAGTTTGTCCCCCACAATCTAAGTGATATTATCCATTCTTGTTGCATTAGCCATAATGCTACTAGTTCAAGAGAATGCAATGTCTTTTTAGCTAAGCAACAACAATGCCTTCAAACATTCTCCACAGCCTTGTTATAGTTTATTAACTGTGGCTGCAAATATCATCAATTGCACAAGATATAAACCAAGTATGTTTACCATAATCAATGGTAGTGTAACTAAGATCCAAGATAACAAATATAGTTCAGATTTGCAGCTTAAAAACTCCCATAAACATCTTCATACATGTACATGACACCCAAAGATTCAATACATCCACTAGAAGTACTTGATCGGTATCGAGCCGATTTATGGATAACTTGTCCAGATGAGTGCTAACTATTCACCTAGAGGTAGAGGTGGCTCTTGGTAGTCTCATGATTAATCAAATAGAGACAAAGGGTGTCATTATTGTGGCAGGTCTGGACATATGGCAAAAGACTAACATAAAAAGTAGGTTGGTGCAAAACCAAAGGGCAAACAACATGGTAACTATGCATCATCTAGTAATGATACTAATGATTAGTCAGATAGGTTATTTGCTATGACACATGTATCGAAGGGTATGCCTAAGCATGAAAAGTGGTACATTGACTCAAGTGACTCAAATCAAATAATCCCACATGGAGAATGGTTTGATGAGACGATTGCAAGCTCTCATGACTATGTATGTACTAAAGATGATATGCAGCATGATATCAAGCATACAAGTGTTGTACCGCTAGTCATGCATGATGGGAAGAAAAAGAGTCTATATGATGTGTTGCATGTACCATCTATCACTAAAAATTTATTTTCTGTTGAAAAAATGGAAAAGAGTAGAATTTATGAGTCAGATTTAATAGAGATGTTGTTTTATTGAAGAGTATGGAGATGGCTACAAGCTACTCATTGGCCGAAGGGATGGCAAGATATTTACCTTGGATACTACTATTCTTGAGTTAAAGGCAACTATGTTTGCTCATGAAATTGGAAAAATCAAAGATGTGAAAATATGACATAAGAGCATTGGACATGTAAACATACAACAGTTGAAAACCATGTAGTAGAAGGAGATTGTACTTGGTTTGCCAAAATTCAAGTATATGGAGTTACGACATGTTTGCTCGGTTGCCAGTTTTTTGGAAACCAAGCAGGATTTTCATTTTCAAACATGTTAGAAATAGTATTAGACCATTGCAATTGCCGCATTCAGATGTTTGGGGTTTGGTGCATAATGCATCCTTCAATGGAGCAATATATTATGTCTCCTTTATTGATAATTTCGACAGATATACTTGTATGTATATTATGAAGCACAAGGATAAAGTGCTAGATATTTTCAAGGACTTTAAAACACATGCTAAAAAAGATTTTGGATGTTATATCTCATGCTTGAGATCTGATGGAGGTGCTAAGTATGTTTCTTGTGAATTTGACATGTACTTGATTATGGCATTAAAAGGTAGCTTACGTGCAATTATACACCACAACAGAATGGTGTGGCAAAGAGGAAAAATAGGGTGCTTATAGAAGCTACAAGAGCCGTGCAAAAAGAGAAGAATTTACCAAACTATTATTGGGTTAAAGCAGTTGTAACTATAGTATATGTCTTAAACTTAACTCTTACAGTTGGTATTCATGATCTTACACCATATGAGAAACTATATGGGCACAAACCAGATATCAGCCATCTTAAAGTCATTGGATGTATTGCTTATATACATGTGCCAAATGATAAGAGGAAGAAGCTAGATGTGAAGGCTACTAAGTAAGTATTTATTGGCTATGCATACAATAGCAAAGCCTACAAATACTACAATCCAACTACCCGTAAGACATTGGTTAGCACGGATGTAGTTTTTGATGAGCTAGCTTCATGGTATGGTGATCCAAATGTAGTTGTTTTTTACATTAGGGGAGTTTTGAGGTCTCGAAAATGCCTTTTATTAGGAGATAGAAAGAGAATGTTCTAGACCAATAGGAGCAAAGCCTCTGTAAAATAGAATTTTTAGTTTAAAAAATGTAAAAAATCATTTTACAAAAATATATATACATAATAATATTACAAATTTATATCATCAATATTTATCTTTAGCCTCTTATATTCATGATTATGATATTCTTTGAATTAATGGCACATAGTCTCAACCACTTTTATTTAATGATATATCTGGATTAATGATAATGATTGATTTCATTCTAAATAAAAAATGGTAAAAATCTTGGCACTCATTTTTTCTTTCTTTCTTTTATCCCTCTCATGTTTTTTCCTTCTTTGTGGTAGCTTAGTCCTCTCTTACTCTCTTTACTCTCTCTCTATGCCATGGATATAGAAATTCGACCTTTAACAAGGCGTCCAAGCTCCCAAATCACATTCATATTAGTATTTAACTCATTCGAAATAGATGGAAGATGGATTCCTAATATCATAGCAAAGGCAATTGGATCACCATGTAACAAACAAAATGTGGGAAAAGACGAAGATATGAGAGCTCATTTATCTCTACTTGAAGGATAGAATCCGAGATTTCAAGCTTGGAGTAAATAAGAATAGCATAAAAGAGGTATTGGTGCAACATGTGTTTATGCATAGAGAGCTATATTTGAAACTTGAAGCTTCAAACCTTCCAATGCATAGACCAAATTGTAAGAATTTGATTCTTAAAGTCTTTTTTTTCTTGAACTTTGTTTAAAGTTTTCCATTATAACATTTGTTTGTCTTGTAAATGTATACCCCTCTAATCTTAATGAATGGCAACAGGTCAAGTCTATTGTTGATGTTATTGATGTTATGCATGGTTCAATTGGAGAAGAAATGTACAAAGGTAGAAAGAAGACAGAGCTTGTAGAGACTGGAATATTCTTTTACAACCATTCTTATATTGTCCCCATGCAATGCAGCCAATCGGGATCAGTATCCCCCCTTCCTTTGTCATATTTTTCAAGCTTTGAGTGGCCTTTGCCAAGTCCAGATACTACTAGTGAGGGTTATAGATATTAAATATTTTTTGAGATACAAAGAGCATTAAAACCTAATATCTCAAGTAGGCTAAGCAAAGTTGCTTTGTTTGTGACTATTGATATATTTTTTTATTTCTTTTCTAATGGTGAGATAAGAAGATTAAAGGCCATGCTTTTAGTGAAGAGACTAACATATAATCATGTCATACAATTTGTTGATGAAGAATGGGACACTAGGATAGAAGGAAAAATTATATGTAAGATAGATCAAGACTTTATAGCTAGTAAATATATGGTTGCTACTCAAAATTTCATCCTTAGCTTTTATTGTAGTAGATAGCATTATGTTAGTGATATTTTGGTTGCTTTAGAGTAAAATCTTGATAATTTTAGCAAAGATCCTACATTGGATCTTAATGTTTGGTTTAATAAGGACATTATTACAATTCTAAAGGTTAGATCATCATGTACACTACATCAAGGGAGGATGGATTTACAAAATGAAGATATTGAACTACCGTGCTCATTTTTGTTCCAACTTAATAGCAAATGAGTAAGTTTTTATATTATATTATATCCACTTAGGTGTATATCTCATTTCACTTCTCGACTAATAAACATTTGTAACATATTTTTTGCAAATATCAATGAGAAGAGAGAAAAATATACAATGCAAAGATATCAAAGAAAATATCTCTTTACTATCAATATAAAAATATATATATAAATTTTGTGACAAATTTTTATCAGCCATCTCCATGACTTATACACATAAGGACTTACAAGCAATGAGACAAAGCTATTTCAATTTTTGAGGACTTTTCTTAGGAGAAGGGACATCCTTTCTAGGAGTCCTTTTGCCTTTCGTTGATGCTTTGGTTGCCTTAGGTGTTGAAGGCATAGCTTCACTTGTTGCAGTTACATGCACTTCCTCTCCTTCATTGTCTAAGCCCCCACTACTATCCGTTCTTGGTTTCATACAATTAACCATTATGTACATCATGACCTTTTCTCTTATATACCAAACATACTCACTTGTATAACAATCCCTTGAAAATTATCATACATTTGTAAGAAAAGATTTTTAGTTCATTGTTATTTTTTTACAATGAACTATACTATTATCATCAATGAACTATTTTGCAATGAATCTCTATCTTAATGTTTAGTATCTTTCACATTGCCTTTACAAGTTTATCATCAGTAAGATAAATAAACTTAACCAATCTTCTAGCATTTGCAATTACTCTCCAGTCACAAGAGTGACTATCATCCTAATGAGAATACGACAACCAACAATATAAAGTAAAACTATGAAACTTATATATTAATCAAGACCTTACCACAACTTGTATATATTCCATTTTTTGCAAGTAAATCTAGAGGTATGGAAGGCTTTTTCTCTAGCACTTCAATCAATCTTTTTATACCTCTATACCAAAAAGACTAAAACTTAGAGTAATTACACAAAATAGATTAAAATATTTAGAGTACTTGCAAATAAAAAGATCAAAATACTAAGGACACCTTGGATTATATAACTTACAACTTAGCATTTCCATGGATTCCTTTCAAAGAATTGATGAGGAAACATTTCTCGTCCACACAATCTATTCCAATTAGGCTCTAATGAGAATTTAAAACAATAATACTTCAGTAATTTAGCAAAATAAAATCCCATAAAATCTAATAGAATCAAATTACTTACTTTTCATTGTATAAAATTAGAAGGAGCTCCAAAGTTTCAAAGTCAATTGGATTGAACTAATGATCAAATGCACTTGCATCAAGCTCACTCCTCATATAGTATGAGATAGATGGATCAAGAATCTCATCAATCTTTCGTTGTATATCAAAGGGGAGCTCATGCATTGCACAACTAGCAAGGGAATCGAGATAGTAAGCATAAACATGAAAGCCTATTACTAGAAAAATATAGTGAGTAAAAATAAATTTGGGTATATTATACCTCATTCCAACAAGAAGAATAGAGTCATTTACTTCTCTCATTTTATTCTTGAGGATTTGAACACAATCATAGTAAAAAAATAGAGTCATTTACTTCTCTCATTTTATTCTTGAGGATTTGAACACAATCATAGTAAAAAAATATCATATCAAATCTTCTATTTTAATATTTCTAGGTAAAAAGCAACAGACAGTGAAGCGCTTAGGATCAGCCCTTTCGAGAAGGGTAGATAGCTCTTTTTCAAAAGTTTGTAGCTACTTTGCTTCCTTTTCTTCTAACTTTTTCCTTCTATATTCCCCCCATTTATATGTCTGCTCTTCTGTATCCTTTTCCTCTTTCTCATGTAGTCTCGTATCTTTTTCATGGGTGACATCTTCAACCTTAGGACCTGGATTACCTTTTTTTTTTCTATATGGAGGCACATTTAAAATATTGAAAGTCTTCTAATCAGTGAGGGAGATTGGCTCAAGGACCTTTGAAAATCTATATCTCAATCTCCTAAGAAATATCATGTCTTTGTCCATAAGTGTAAGCCTATGTGTATGAGCAACACAAATATAAGAATCTTGAAAAAAATCAATTAAAAAAATCTTCTGTAGACTCTTGGATGCAATTGAGAGGTGTCCTTGTCCATCTCAAACTATTAAGACTATGCTTGTCACAAATTTCTTTGACAAGCCTTTGAATGAACAGTTTTGGAATTGCATTATCCAGAGCCTTCATTGACTTCTAATCTCCTTTAAGAATCCAACATGTGGTGAAAACTTTCTCCTTGGCTTTGATTTCCTTGGAAATTTAGAAGGCTTGGAGGACTTATGGATCTTTGAAGAAAGGCCTCTAGGATCAACTTTATGCTTTCCTACAATAGCCTTATTTCTAGCCGTATGAAATCTTTAGAAAAAAACAAAATAAACTTAAAATTAGGACAGCCCCAAGTCAAACAAGCAAAAGGTTGACATAGACAAGAATCTTATGCATCCACAATTATTAGCTTGATGTGTGCCATAGTTTTTATACATCTTTACATTGCCTATGCAATGGAAGTGGCTAGCATGTATATGACAAACCTTGGCAAAAAGCATTAGAAGGCAATACAAAGTATTTGCTTCAAAGTGCATGACAACACCCTTATATAATATGACGTATGAAACATGAAATGAAGACCTATGCATGAGAGAGAGCTACCATCTTCGTGTTTCATATGTTCGAAAATAATTGTTGGTTTTATTTAGAGTAAACAAATGCTGATATAAAGCTAGCCATGATCTCTCAAAGATAATTACATCATTATAGAGAAAATGTCTTCATTTTAGGCCAAGACTATAGAAAATATTGTGCATTATGGGACCTTGTTTGTGATAAAATCTTACATTGTGTGTTAGGTATTGGAAAATTTTGAGTTGTGATAAAGCTGCATCGCCCTAGTGAATCGGAGCAAGGAAGGAGCTTAGTGGTTCGAAAATTCACTTTGTGGTTTAAAAATTCTTTTTAGAATGACATTTTCTCGAAGTATAATGAGGAATTTACTTCACATGTGTGGTGGGTATACCATCGTCACCTCGAAACTTGTGCCAACATGTGTCATTGACCTTTTTCGAACATTATGACACTTTTATTGCATTATTTTTCAGGTAAAAGGAAATATTTTTAAGCTTTTTTTTCTAGTTAAATATAAACTTTTTAAATTAGTACATGGTATCTTTTGAGTGAGTTCCAAGGTGATCATTTATAAATAAATACATGTTCTGAAGGCAAGTCATGCTAGTTTTTACACAAACTTTCATTTTATGCATTTTTTTCTCTCTCTCACAACCAAATACCTTGCGCATTGTAAGCCAAGAATATGTATGCTCTTAATGAAACCAGTTCATGCTCATAAAGCAATACATTTCTAATGTAACAAACTTCTACTAGTCATTTCTCTTATGCATAGGCATTGTGATTTATTCTCAATTCCACTGAGAGCAATAGAAATGATCAAATAATTTATTTTAAGGATTCCATTGTTGAATGGTAAATTTTGTTTGATGAAACGCAATAAGACTCTAGAGAGCTCCTCTGACCTCCATAATCATGTTTCATAAGTCATCAACTCATAAGTCATGGATGCCTAATGAAACACGAAAGATGATGCCATGCTTTGCTGCTTGAATATTGAACTTGTGTTTTATAAGTTCTAGACTCATAAATCTCCATATTAAGAGCATATTCCAAGTGACATACATTGAAAAATGTATTTCTACTTTTTGTTGAGTCATTTTGAAGCCAATCAGGCCTTATACAAATCTATATTGCTTATTTGGATGTAAGGAAATGTGGATTGATTTTTTGTATTCTTAAACTTGTCTTGTTGTTTTAAAATTTGGTTCTGTGAGTAATCAAGATTACTAAAAGGAAGATTTCTCTTGAGGGAATGGAGGAAGAGGATCTGGAGGATATGTGTGATGAGAAGCTCTTTGATTTCCTCCATGCAATTGGAAATTCATCCAAATTCAACTATATTAGAGATTTGCTTAATGTTCCCTTTGATTTGTAAGAGCTCTTGTAGGATCTTGAAGACAAAACTAAAGGATTGCAGGGAGTGTTATGATAGACATGTGCAAGGCCTAGAGATTGAGAGTCCATTAGAGTGATGTGGTGGAAGCAATCGATGCAGCTAGGACAACTTGGCAAACAAGGTTTAGCCTCCTTTATGAGGAATTCAAGAAGTGGGAAGTAGATTGTCCTTTTCATCAAAAGAATCAGCATCAATGTCTTCTTGTCCACAAGGATGTTATGTTTCTTATATATCTTCAGTATATGGATAGTTCTTCTTTAGATATAATATAAGAGAAAAAGACAAAGGATATTGCAAGTAAAGATAAAGAGGTTGAAGAGAAGGGGAAAATGTTTCAAGAGGATGTTGAGAACTAACTAGTGTAGGGATTTGATGTTGCTTTGTTTAAATGTGAGAATCCTCTTAATTGTGTCCCAACATTTTTCACTTACCTCATCAATAAAAAGAGATAAGTATTGCTAAATGATATTCAACACCTTTTTAATCTTAAAAAAGATTAATGATTAGCAATCCTTGCAAGATGGGGCCAAAATGATAATAATTTATAGGTTATGAATATGAATTACTAGCAAATCTTGATCTTAAGGGGAGAGAATTTTCAAGACAGCTCTATAGCCTTACATTCATGTATTAATTAGATCATGGAATATGAAAAGGAGAGGCTACCTTACTATTGAAACTAGAGATTCTTTTGCCCAGCAAAGTCAGCAGACTAAAAGATGTCAAGGGTTTCTTGAAAACCCTCTTTTTTCATCTCTTTGTCTAGTTTGTAACCATTCTAAAAATCTTTGCTTTGTGCACGAGTTTAAATATCCCTCTTTTCTTCTTTGGTGGATAGATTCTATAGTCCTTGCAAAAAATGATGTATTATATGATCTAGTTGTGTCTTTGAGCTTGAATTTGTGCCGAGTTTGTCTATAGAACCATTGGAAGTCCTCCAATAAATTGTTTGCTTTGTATCTTCCACCTCCATGTCTTGTGTGTCTAAAGTATTTTGCTCTTGCTTGATCATGTGATTTTTCCATACCTTGGGTTGACCAGATAGATAGAGATCCATATTTCTTGATAAAATATGGAGCATGGTTGTATAAAATATGTTGCATAGTTAACAAATAAAGAAAGTTAATTAAAAAACCTTATATGAGTTAGATCATACATATGTAAACTTCTTACCATATAGTGAGTGGTGTTGATCACCCCAAGCTTCTTTCATTGCCTTTTTAAAAAGATTTAATTGTTTTTGAAGTCTTTGACATCATTATCATTCCATTCAATTTAATTACAATAAAAGAATACTTTGTCTAGTGTTTTCCAAGCATTGACTTTTCTATTTTGAGCTAGGGACTTTCACTAATTGTATCTAATAGTTAAGCCAACATTCCTAGAGTTTATCTTACCAAGTCTTCCATAAAAACCTAGGAACCTTCTAGCATTCACTCCACCAATAAATAGCTTTTTGGGGACACAATTTCTATCCTTAGACTTTTTAAGATCTAGTTCAATAACAACATTGCCACTATGCAAACCAATTGTAGATAAAACTTATTCAATCTTTATTATAGCATTTGTTCTAGCTGGATAATGACTTCAACTTCTATGTAAACCCTATATAAAGATGAACCAGATTTTTAATTATCGTACAAAGCACATGAAGTGTACAAATATGGACATTCACTAAAGGAATATCTAGGACTAGCTTAAACTGCGGATCCTTGTTGTGCCTAGAGGGAGCTCTATTGCAATTTCTTGTGTTCAACTCTATGGTTGGAGATATGCAATATAGACAAGGAGATGTGGAGTTGGCTCCCTTTGACACACTATACATACATTTGAGTGTCTTTAAGTCATTAGCTATGTGCCATCAATCTTATAGTCCTCAAATCCTTCAACAAATAGCTCTTCTCCTGCCTCTTGTCTCTTAATAACATCAGGTATTGGTGTTTAATGAAAAATCCAATACAATATATCAAAATCCTTTGTACTTACTTTGAATGCTCTTAACCACCAGATGTTGTATTCAAATTGAACACTAAATGACATTGAGTGATTGTAATGACTTGTTGAAAGTGCTCTATTCATCAAGGTAATAGAGATCATCTCTAATTTTGTGCATTTCAAAATCTCACTTTCATCAAGTTTAACCACAAATCTAGCCACTCCTTGTGCTTGTTCTAGTGATAAGTCATAGAATCTGATCATTAAACATTGAAGGGTGGATGGGCAAGTTAATGAAAATATTATTAAATTCATTGAATACAACTTCCTTTTTCCTGCCCTTTAAGCTAGCCTTGATATGGTAAGGCTCCCCCAAAATCTCCATCACTTTGTTATTCACTCTCTATCTAATAGTTCTAACCACAAATGGCCTTGGAAGTATGTAATTGTGTACCTTTCCTTGATTCATATTTGATTGTAAAAGTTGAAAAAGTTGCATATAAGCATCTCGATTGATACCAATACTATCTAGTGTCTTTTACACTAACTTGATATCCAAATAATGATCGTTTATAAATGACTCCAAGCATAAAACAGATATGCTTTTAAAGAGTCTCTTTCACTTGAATTCGATTGAAGAAGAGACCTAAGCAATTAATATCACAAATCAATACAATTAATTATAAACAAAGCTATATTTAATATTTTTAAAGTGAGAAAAAATGCACCTTATTGCTTGGATTTTTTTAGACAACCACCTCCTCCTCATTTGAGACTCTCAATAATTTTAAGAGCCTTTTTTCTAAAATAGTTTGCTTTTGTTGACAAGATTTGATGCATTTCTCCAATGAATGAATCATTTGTTGACAAGCCTCTAGCTTCTACAATAACTCATTGTTATGCTTTGATAAAAGATGGTTCTCCAATCTGAGGACATCCTTTTATGTAACCAAGTTAAGTGTATAACCTAGAAACCCATTATAACCATTACCAATGAACCGCATCAATGAAGAGCTATTATAGAAAGGTAGAGTGCTATTTTTGCTAGGATCTTTGGGATATAGCCTATCGTCTAACCAAAGATTAAGATTCTTATTTCCTTCAAATCTAAGTATATGTTTCGTAGACTTTATAATAGTAATGGGTTTGTTCTCTTGCTTATTGGTTCGTACACTCACTATCCAACTTAATATGAAGATGATAGAGAGGTCTTTTACTAGAGCTACAGATATCATTACTGATCCATAGCTAAGGATGTGATTAGAAGATTGGATTGAAAAACTATGTGAATTAGAAATAAGAAGGAAAATAAAGAAGAAACTAGTAAGGAGTGGAAAGAAAGAAGAGAGTAAGAATGAAGTGAGGTAATTAAATGTTGAAATTTTTTCAATTTTTACTTTAATGAGGATGAGTAAGATCTTGATTATGACAACCTTTGTTACCTTTATGGTGGCCTAGATTTCTAAATTTGATGTGACCATGAGAATATCATGACAATGACTTATTAACGATTTTTTATATTTACTTATCAAAATATAAAAAATTTTAAAAAGCTAAAAATAATTTTACTTTCTAAAATATTCTCTCTCTAGGATCATTTATAAGGCATTTTCAAGACCTTAAAACTCCCCTATTGTGGACAACTGATGATACTCATGTTGAAATTCATACTATGGATAGTACCACTATTAATGGCCCTACAAGAGATATATCCTCTATTGTTAGGTTGCTTGTGCAGTCATGGTTCTATGTCCATTAAAACGAATATGTTAGTCAAGGGAAGATTAGATAAAGGTAAAGGGAAGAAGTTTGAAGATGTTATTGGGCCACTTACTTCTAGTTATAAGTTACCTTGTAGTGACAATCTTAACAGTGAACTTGGTATACCATCTATTACTATGCCTGGAGTTAGGGAAAGCAAGTGTGTACCACCTCATGAGAGGGGAATCACAAAGTGCACCAAAGTTAAGAAGGTTAGATAGAGTCAGAAAGCCTATTGATAGGCTGACTTATACTGGATATTTAGCTAGATACTTTGTTTATATGACTAAAGTGATGGATCACAAAGAGCCTAGAAAGTTCAATGAAGTAATTGGTGATGAGAATCGGTGTGCAGCCATGGAAGAGAAATATCTAGCATTGGTCAAAAATGACACTATACCCATCAGTTATAAATGGATTTACAAAGCGAAATGCAAAGCAGATGGATCTCTGGAGAGATACAAAGCATGGCTAGTTGCTAAAGGTTATGTATAGCAGTATGGTCTTTATTATAAGGAGCCTTTTGGCCTGATTGCAAAAATGGCAACCATGAGAATTGTCATTACTTTGGTAGCATCTAAGGGATGGAAGCTTTGGTAGATGGATATCCAAAATACATTTTTGAATGGAGATTTGATTGAGAAAGTGTAGATGGAATAGCCTGAGGATTATGTACACTATGATTACTTGAATCATATGTGTAGGCTAAAAGAGGCCCTTTATGGATTAAAACAAGCACCGAGAGCATGGAATGCTCACATTAGTTTGTATTTATAGCAGCTTGGATTTTTTATGAAAAATGTAGATCATAGTCTGTTTACAAAGAAGACAAAGACATGTTATGTATTTTGGGTGATTTATGTAGATGACTTGATCATTACAAGAGATGATGACATGATATTGTTGAAATTAAACCCATGTTACAAGTTGAGTTTAAGGTGAAATACTTGGGAGAGATACTTTCTTGGCATTGAGGTAGTGACTACATCTCAAGGAATTTGGTTGCTATAGAAATAGTATGCATTGGATATGCTATTGAAATATGGCATGATGGATTGTAAACCCATGGAAACACCACTAGATCAGAATGTCAAACTTACAGTTGATGTTGGCAATGAGATAGAGAATGGGCAACCTAATCTATCTCACTATTACCCTTCCTAACCTCAGTTACCTAGTGGGGCTGATTAGCCAATTTGTGCAAATTCCACATAAGCCCCGCCTAGATGGAATCATGAGGATTATGCGGTATGTGAAGGGTACTACTGATTATGGAGTGTTTTATGAGTTTGGAGAGCCACTTAAGTTCATAGGTTATACAAAGGTTGATTGGGTTGGTTGTGCATATGACAGATGATGAACTAGTGGTTATGTTTTAGAGGTGCAACCTTAGCTACATGTGAAGTAGTTTGACTCTTGAAACTATTACATGACTTGGATATACACATGGACATGAAGATCACATTACATTATGACAACATGAATAGTATGCTATTGGCTAGCAACCCAATTTACCATGCTAGATCAAAGCACATAGAAGTCCATAATCACTTCATCAAGGAAATGGTATTTGTAGGAAAGGTAGATCTACTTCATGTGAAGACTAAAGACTAGGTAGCTGACATCTTTACTTGTTTACTTCAGAGAGTTGCTTGGAGTACAACAATTGACTGGAACTTGAGGGAAAGTGTTGAGAGTCAAGCTCGTCTACTTATCCTACTCTATCAACACTAGACAAATGGAGCTTAGCTAGACTAGACATGTGGCTGTCTTAAATAAGTCAAGTAGGTTAACTCTAGTTAGTTAACTATGGTCAATTGCTAGACCTATCGCTTTACACTATTGTAGACTCAGTGAGAGTTGGTTACACATAATGAATGAATAATAGAAGAAGAGAGAGTACACTCCT
Organism: Lygodium microphyllum; assembly: GCF_053477565.2. Classification (NCBI taxonomy): domain Eukaryota; kingdom Viridiplantae; phylum Streptophyta; class Polypodiopsida; order Schizaeales; family Lygodiaceae; genus Lygodium; species Lygodium microphyllum. The sequence goes on from NC_141146.1 coordinate 121,902,524, forward strand.
CTATCAATACTAGACAAATGTAGCTTAGTTGGACTAGACATATGTGTGTCTTAAATAAGTTGGGTAGGTTAACTCTAGTTAGTTAACTATGGTCAAATTTTGCTAGACCTATCTCTTAACACTATTGTAGACTCATGTGAGAGTTGGCTACACATAATGAATAATGGAAGAAGAGAGAGTACCTTGCTCTCTGTTCATGGCTCCCATCCTTGTTTGTCTCTTCCCCTCTTTTTGAACATAGGTTTGAGATGAAAATGAATGCCAAGAAATAGAAAGATAGGGTCAAAGCATATCAAAGAATGAGGTCATGTAGTATATTAGTATTGTAGCCATGAATAGAGCAAAGAATGGAGCTCTTATGAAGCTTGATGGCTATTGTTCTACTTTACCTTAGGGTTTTTAAAGATAAAGAATACCAATAAGAAGGAGAAAGCTCAAAATTTAGCTAAGGATCATGCCAATATGCTTAAAAGATGATCAAGGAGTGCTTAAGAAATTATTTGTTTGAGAATGGTTACTATAAATCACTTGGACTTTCCCCAGTTACATTACTATGGATTATGGATTCACTCCTCCAAAAACAAGATCACAATGGCTTGTATAACTAGCAAACAAAGTATAGAATACCCTGGCTGAAGCCATTGGAATTTTAGAGCAAGATAAAAAGAGATAAGATGGTTTTTTTTCCCCATGGAAGTTGAAGAAAGCTGGAAGAAGATGAGAAAGAAGCATGTCTTCAAAAAGTAACAATGGATTTAGTCATCTCCAAGTTCTTAACTTCCATTTTAGTAAATTGGCTTTCAAAATTGATTGAAAAATGGTGATAAACTACCAAATATGTCATTCCTTCACCATTTTTTTCTAGATCTGCTTCAAATAGCTCCAGATTACTCTGATTATTTGCAAAAGCTCTATTAGTCATAAAAATATCCCATCCATAGGTCTAGACTACTTATACATTGTCTGATGTTGAACTTTTAACTAAAAATGGCATGAGATATGGATCTAAAGCTTAAGCTTTGATATTACTAAAATGACATTGTCTTCTAAAATGAAAATAAGCTATGATACCATTGAAATGAAACTATCTTCTAATTGAAAATAAACAATGCCTTTTAAATAAAATAACAAGAAACCATATCCATGGCCATACCACATATTGAAATCAAGCTTAGAATAGATGGAATCCATGGCTAAAATCAAAGGTAGCATGAACAATAGTCAAGGCACTTGAAGAGGCCCAAGCTCTTGCATGAAAGCTTGCCCTCATGCTAGGTGGACAGGAAGACTCGCCTTTATGCTAGGGTGGGATGTCAAAGAGAGATATGAAAGGTGAGAAGGATCGAAGCTTGCACGCGAGAGCTATGGCGGGAGAGCAAGAGCAAGAAAGAGAGAGACAAGAAATGGGAACTCCAACAACCACAATGTGTGGTCGGGCCTTCCTTTATTCAAACTATCACTAAAAGAATAAAGAATAAGTGACTATGATGGGCGCCTACCACCTACAGTGTGCATTGGCAGGTACTGTCAGTGTAGTAATACACGAGCAGCTAGGCGGAGGCGCCTTTACCCCCCAACAACCTCCCAGTCAAAGGCGAATCTGCCCCAGTGGGAGAGAAAAAAGAAAAGACAATACAACATGTACACATGTACAACAGGATGAGGAAAAATACATCATCTCATCCAATGCCCATCAATCTCCTGAGGAAGGCAAAGCACTCGGTAGTGAGGCTTTTCGTGAGCAAGTCTTTAGGATTCTGTTTAGTCGGAATCTTGATAAGGTCAACAGACCTGTCCTCACCACCTCGTGAATGAAGTAATACCTCACCTCAATATGTTTCGTCTTCACATGGAAGACCGGATTCTTGGCCAACTGAATGGCACTCATAGAATTTGAATGCAGTGTAGGCATAGCATCTCTCATACCAAGGTCTGCAATCAAATGGCCTAACCAGATAGTCTCTTTGCAAGCATCTGGCTGCAATATACTTGGCCTCTGTATTAAAAAGGGTCGTACACTTCTGCGCCCTGGACATCCAAGAGATAGGCCCTCCAACATAAGTGAACACATAGCTAGAAGTAGACTTTCTACTATCTGCATGTCCTACATAATCAGAGTCAGTATACCCCACAACTCCTATATCCTAGCTGCCATAACAAAGACACATATCTGCTGTGCCTTTCAGGTACCTCATGATATCCTTCACACGGCATCCCAATGTTTCTTGCCAAGTGTAGCCATATAACGTGCTACAACCCCAACTGCAAAAGCAATATCTGGACGGGTGGCTATCATGGCATACATAAGATTGCCCACGGCTGATGCATAGGGAATCTTGGCCATCTCGGCCCTCTGCTCATCTATCTACGAGCAATCGGCATGTGAAATGGACAGCCAATAGGCTTAACAACTTGCATGCGTAAGTGCTCAAGGACTTTATGTACGTACTCCCTCTGTGACAAATAGAGGAGTCCCTGAGATCTATCGCACGTGATGCGCATACCAAGTATATGAGAGGCTTGTCCTAGATCTTTCATCTCAAAGCTTTTCTTGAGCTGAACCTTAAGAGCATCGAGCTCCTCATGAGCTGTCCCTGCTAAAAGCATGTCACCCACATAGAGTACCAAAATCAGTAAAGAACCGTCATGGGCTTTCTTCGTATACAAGCACGGATCCATAGCACTATGGCTATAGCCCTGTGATTGCATGAATGCATCAAACTTATGGTACCATTCCCTAGGTGCCTGCGTTAAGCCATGTAGACTCTTCTTTAGCTTGCATACTAGGTGTTCCTTGCCAGGGTCTGCAAAGCCCTTAGGCTGCTCCATGTAAATCTCATCATGCAAGTCTCCATGCAAAAAAGTTGTCTTGACATCCATCTGGAACAAGTCCAGGTCAAGCTGTGCAACCAAGGCCAAGACTAAACGTAGGGTGGTCATCTTGACCATAGGAGAAAAGACTTCATCAAAGTCAACACCATGCTCCTGCTTAAAACCCTTAGCAACCAATCAAGCCTTGTATGCCGGCTTAGGGTGTCTAGGGGTACTTTTCAGCTTGTACACCCACTTGCATGGCAAAGATCTCTTACCATGAGGCAAGGAAATCAAATTCCAAGTCTTATTCTTATGCAATGAGTCAAGTTAGACTGCATAGCCCTCTACCAAGAGTGACAATCACCCTTGCGCATAGCCTCATCATAAGTAAGAGGCTCTCCTACATCTGTAACCAGGACATAATCCATAGAGGGCGCAAAACGGTCAAGAGGTCATCTATCTCTAGTGGAACGCCTCAACCCAGGCTCTACTGCCTGACCAACATCCTGTCTAACATCAGCATGTCTAACATCTGGGCCATGAGCATTAGGTGATGTTGCACACTGTCTAGCTGGCCGTGGAGCGCGGGCTAAACGGGAGCAAGTGGCTCCTCCTGAAAGATAACTCTGTGTACCTCAACCATTTTCTCAGGTTGCATATGCATTTTGTCCTCATGAAATATGACATCATGGTTGCGAATCACTTTTCGCGCCTGCAGATCCCATAGATGATAACCCATCTCTCCTACATCTCCATAGCCAATGAAAATGCATTTGACACTCTTAGGATCCATCTTATTGCATTTGTCCTTGGGCACATAGTAGAATGCCTCACAGCCAAAGACACGCAAATGATCATAAGAGGGGGGTTTGCTTGCCTATACCTCCTTTGCAACCTGAAAGTCTATGCCACTGCTAGGCGACCTGTTAATGAGATGCACTGCAGTATTAATTGTCTTAGCCCAAAAGTGATGCAGTAAGCTAGCCTGGCTAAGCATGCTACGAACCCATTCCTGAATGGTCCTATTCATGCGTTCAGCCATACCATTCTAGGGTGGGGTGTAAGGGGCGGTCAACTAACGCTTAATACCCCCCTCATCACAAAACTGCTCAAAAGCACATGATACATACTCACCCCCATTATCTGACCTTAGGCATTTGAGCCTTTTCCCAGACTAGTTCTCTGCCAATGCAAGCCAATGCTAAAATGTGTTTAAGACATCGGATTTTCTCCTTATGGGATAAGCCCAAACCTTACATGAGTAATCATCTATGAAAGTAACAAAGAACTTTGCCCCACCAAGTGACTGACATGGCATGGGCCCACATACATCTGAGTGCACAAGAGCCAAGGGCTCACCCATGTGTTTCTTACCAGACTTTTTATGCATCTTTCTAGTCTGCCTGCCATACAAGCAATGATCACAAGAATCAAAATGCGAAGAGTCAAAAGGCGGAAGATACTACAAAGCACGGAGCATTTTCATTCCTTTAAGAGACATATGCACCAAACGAGCATGCCAAAGGGATACATGGGGAATAGAACCCACAGACAAAACATGATCCAATGTAGCTCCTGATACAAGTAAGGGATAGAGGCTGCCAGACTTGGCACCTCTTGCAAGTAAAGCTTGCCATGAGTAATCTTCCATGCAGAGTCTCCAAAGGATACAAAATACCCTGCATCATTAAGTTGTCTAGCTGACATAAGGCTGCATATCAATGTAGGTACATAGCATACATCATGTAAAACAAAAGAGCTACCAGAAGGAAACTGCAGTCGAACATATCCAATGCCCACAATGTCAAGAGACCTGTCATCACCCAAATGAATGATTTAGGCCAACAACTAGTATTAGATACCACCAAATATATTTGTGACATAACTTATAGCAACTTTTGCATTTCACATCTTGTGATACAGGTTCTTGTAAATTTACTCTCAACCCAGTTACATCTCACATGTGTAACATTTACAACTTCATATGTGCAACATTTACTTAACCATGTGATTAAAAATTAATCTACATGTTAAGTGAGGTTTCAAAAATACATGTCCTTATGGCAGGTGTTTGGTAGCAGCAAATGCAATTGTGGGCAATTGGATTAGTGATGACAAACATGTATAGGATAGAGAAAATCTATAAACATGGTAGGGGAGTGTTTGGCAATCAAGGCAGTAGCAGTAGAGGCCAAAACGTAACCTCCAAGCACAGGGCACGGCAAATCTAGGCAAATACAACCTAGGGAGGTGATGCCAGCAGTAGATGGAGTGTTTTGTGCAGCAAACACAGCTTGGGGATGGTTGCCAACAGCAAAGCGAGTCTTTGGAGCAGTAATGCAGTCTCTAAATTGACACCAGGTAATAAACACGAAGTTTGAGTAGTGGTGGACGGTTGGTGACAATGGTAAGAGGAGAGAACAGTGAGAAGGCGGCTGAAAACAGTTGTCTAAAATGCAACCTCCAAATTGACAGCAGGCAATAAACGCAAAGTTTGACGATAGTGGTAAGGGGAGAGAATAGTGAGAAGAAGGTTGCAAACAGCCATTAGACAATGGTAGATAGTGTGGGGAGTAGGTACACCCCCAATCAATGAAGAAAAGTGTGCCTACCACTACCAAGACTTGACATAAGTAGGTGCCAGCTCACAAGGAAAGGGGCTCAAGTCAAAGAGTCAGCTCATAAGCATCGAAAGGAACCAAGACATATGAACCATGCATCATCCCAAAGGGTAAGAAATCCTAAATAGTCTCAAAAGCTCAAATAACATAGACCACCTGCTCAATGTCTGTCAAGCATCCAAAGACGCTCCCACTCGCACAACAGCCGTAAATATCAAGCAACAAAGCTCGAACAAAGCATGTACAAGCACTAGTGACAAGTGTCTAAGATCAAGCATCAGTGATGCATCCCGAACATGTAGGCGGTAGAGCATCCATATGTAGCATCCATAGGCATCAAGTATATCCCAAAATAAACTCTGGCAAGCCAATAAATAGCCCAATTAAGCTCTGAGAGTCCAAAGTTAAGCCAAGACAAAGCTCTAGTAGCAAGCGGCTCCAAACAATGTAACTAGCATTCATAGGTGATATAACCCATAATGGCGATCAAGGCGGTCAAGCATAGACCAAAGCATGCCATAATTGCATCAAAGACGAAGCATCCAAATGCTTTCCAAAGCCGATCTCAAGCTCAATCAATGATCTGGAGTGTAAGACAAGCTCAAAGTTGGTCCCCAAATGTCAATACATCACTATGTATGCCCGAAACATAGCCCGAATAGCATAGGCATAACCAAGCATGAGTTAAATAGCTTCATCCCAACTGTGTATAGCAAAGATTCACTGTGCAAAACTGAATATTTCAGCATCAAAATCAGCTCCAAAATGGTGGCAAATCAATAGTCATGCATCCCCGAATCAATAGGCATCAATCGAGACCAACTGGGCATCAAATAGCAAGACCTGTAAGCATAAAATTGAAGTAACATGTGGCTATCCTGTTTTGGCCAGATTTGAGACTATTCAAAATAGTCAATGGCTGAGCTAAATCAGCTCCAAATGCATCTCACATAAGAGGCATAACATCCACAAGTGATCCGGTATCAATAGACATCAGTAGAAGCATCACATAAGCCATAAGCATACAAATACATGTTGTCTCAGACCTAAAATCTATTGCAGAATATTCTATCATCAGAATTTGGCAAATCCGACATCACCATCACATCCGGAGAGTGCCAAAACCCCAACTTAGACTCTTACTTGCCTAAATTGGGTTCCAAATGCCCAAGATATGACAAAAAGAGTGATTTTTGAGCCATTTTTGCAAACATGCACAAATAAAACGTAAGCATGCTGTTGTACTTGAGGGGTCAAATCAGGGTGGGTAGGGGATAAGCAAGATCCCAATGAAGTCCTATAATAGGCCTACACAAGCCTAGGACAAGTCCAAGCAAGAGGTGAAGAGAACAAGCTTCAATGATAGAAGCTATGGCTACCTCTTCATGAAACCATGTTGTTCATGCCAAAGAATGGCTGAGAACTGAGTAAGAAGCAAGCTCTCATACCTCGTGTAGATGCTGGGGAAAGCTAGAAAATGCTCACGAAGGACCTACTCTGATACTAGTTGAAAGGTGAGAATGATCAAAGCTTGCACGCGAGAGCTATGGCGTGAGAGCAAGAGCAAGAAAGAGAGAGACAAGAAATGGGAAATCCAACAACCACAATGTGTGGCCAGACCTTCCTTTATTCAAACTGCCACTAAAATAATAAAGAATAAGTGACTATGATGGGCGCCCGCCACTTGTAGTGTGTAGTGGCGAGTATTGTTAGTGTAGTAATACATGGGCGGCTAGGCGGAGGTGCCTTTACCCCCAACAAGATCCTCAAAGTAAAGTGCATATGATGTACCAAAGATGGAGAGATGTGCCATAAAGCTAAATGCCCCTCTTTAATACTAAACCCTAATTTCCTAGGTTTAATGTAAATAGTACGCCTAAATTTTGCTAGATTACAATTGAGCCTTAAAAGCCTAGAACATAGCCAAAAATAACAAAGTGTTGCATGTTTCTCAATAAGAATGACTTTTTCTCTATTTAAAGGTGAAAGGTAGAGCTTGAGTGGAAGCACACAAATGGAAGCAAGAACAAAGCAAGAGCTATGGCATATGGAGCAAAAGAGCAAGAGAGAGAGACCATATGTGGGAACTCCAATCATCACAATGTGTGATTGGCCTTCCCTTATTCAATAGTCACAGAAAGAATAAAGAATAAAGTGACAATGATAGGCATCCACTACTTATAGAGTATAGGTGTGCGATCACGATGTGTGAAGTAAATATATGACAATGTAGGCTTGTACAAGCACCTTTAGCCCCAACAACCTTCCACTTATAGGCAAATGTGCCTCTAATGAGGAAAGAACAAGAAAAAGTGATAAAGTACAAAGGTACATAAAGTATGACAAGATGAGAAATAGACGTCATCTTATCCTACGCCCATCATCTTCCTAATAAAGGCAAAATGTTATGTTGAGAAACTTTTAATGAGCAGGCATGTAGGATGATCATCAATCGAGAGCTTAATGAGCTCATTGGACTTGTCATCTACCACCTCCCTGATGAAGTCATAGCATACCTCAATGTGCTTTGTATTTGCATGGAAGACTGGCGGACTCTTGGCAATGGACTCTTGGCAAACTAAATAGCACTCATATAATCTGAATGCAGTGTAGAAATAATAGTAATACCAAGGTTTTCCATCAAATGGTCTAACCATAGGACCTCCTTGCAAGTCTTAGTTGGCTGCAACATATTCTACCTTAATAGTAGATAAGGCCATTCATTTCTCCACCCTCTAGACATTCAAGAAATAACATCTCTAGCAAAACTAAAGTTATAACCAAAGTTGGACTTCCTACTATCTACATGTCCTGCACAGTTGAAGTCAATGTAATCCACGACTGTAGTATATTGACTATCATAGCAAATGCTTATATCTATAGTGCCTTTCAGGTACCTCATGATACCCTTCACGGCATTCCAATTTCACTGGCTAGGTGTGGCCATATAGCATGCCACAACTCCCATTACAAATGCTATATTAAGAAGAGTGGCTATCATGGCATATATCAAACTACCCACTATGAATGCATAAGGGATCTTGGCCATCTCAGCCTTCTACTCATCTAATTGAGGACAATTGGCATGATTGACCTTCACATGGAAAGGTAAAGGATAGCCAATAGGCTTAACATCCTACGTATGAAATTTCTCAAGTACCTTTTGTATGTATGCCTACTATGATAGGTCAAGGAGCCCCTTAGAGAAATCGTACATGATGTGCATACTAAGAATATGTGATGCATGCCCCATCTCTTTCATCTCAAAGCTCTTCTTGAGTTGAGTTTGTGAAGCATCTAGCTCATCATGAGTTGAGTTTGTGAAGCATCTAGCTCTTGTAGACAATCAGTATCATCCATATAAAGTACCAAGATAATAAGGTTACCATCACAAGCCTTATTTGTATATAAACACAGATCCATATCATTGCGATTAAACCCCTGCAAATGCATGAAAGTATCAAACTTATAGTACCATTCCCTAAGTACTTGCTTAAGGCCATAAAGGCTCTTTCTCAACTTGCACACTAAGTCTTCCCTACCCTTTTCCATAAAGCCCTTAAGCTACTACATATAAATCTCATCACGTAAGTTTCCATGTAAGAAATCCGTCTTACATCCATCCAATAGAGATCTAGATCTAACTTAGCAACCAATGCCAAAACCAATCCCAAGTAGTCATCTTGACTATGAGAGAAAATATTTCGTCAGAGTCGACACCATGATCCTATTTAAAACCATTAGCAACCCATCTAGCCTTATATGTTGACTTGGGGCATCCAAGGATACTCTTCACTTATACACCCATGTTAAGCCTAGCTTGAGACAGAAGAAAAAGAAGTAAAATAAGAAGGCAATGGAAGAAGTAGGACGGAGAACAAGCAAAGGTGCAAGGATGGCCTGTAAAATCAAGCTAAAGGCAAAAGTGTATTTTTAAGTGAAAGGCGCCCCAATTTTTTTGTAAAAGAGTGCCCAGCTCCCTCTTGTGCAAATTGTAAAAGGGTAGATGGGTATAAACTAAAGAAATAGGCCAAGTAGAAGGGAATGGAAAAAAGGACCTTGCCACAATGGCCGGTCATGTAAAAAAGGGGATGGGTGCCCATGGGAATTTAGGACATGTATATAAAGTTCAAAAAGTGAATGAGAGCTCATTCTTTTGTGTATGGTAACAAGAGACTCTTCGTCTTCTCTTCTTCTCTTCTCTTGCTTGCATGTGTGTGCTTGAGAGGGGGAGTGTGAGAGTGTGAGGGAGTGAGTGTGTGAAGGTGAGAGATCAAGAAGGTGAAGCTCTCCATCATCTCTTCTCTTCTCTTCTTCTCTTCTCTTCTCTTCTCTTGTCTCATGTGCGGCTATGGAGGATGGAGCTTGGACGTGGAGACTTGAGGATACTTGAGCTTGTATCAAGAATCGTGGAGTTGCCAGTGTGCTTGAGAGAATAGGCAACTCATTCAAGCATCAAGATAATCTCACTACACCCCAGTAGGATCGAAGGCGTGTCGGGGCTAGGTGAGAGATAGCCATAGGTGGTTGCTTGAAACACTTGAATGAATAAGCAGTCCATGGGTCTTGGAGGTTGAGCATGAGCTCCCTACAACCCACTTACATGCCAATGCATGTTTTCCATTGGGCAAAGGAACCCAATCACATGTATTTGATGATAACTAGATTTAAGATCTATTTTGCTAAATTGTGGCCCCTTGTAGTTTATCCATGAGGTCATCTACCCTAGGTATCGGATATCTATTCTTGATCATTATCTTATTTAGGGCATGATAGTCAATGCACATCCTATAGGTATTGTTTTTCTTCTTGACTAATAGGATAGGTGCACCAAAAGGAGAACTAATGGGCCTAATGAGTCCTCAGATTAACAATTCTTCAACTTGGGCTTAGATTTCTTTTTGTTCAATTTGATTGTGTCTATAAGGTGCTTTACATGGTGATTGAGAACTTGAGATTAAGTATATTTTATGAACTTCAGGACGTGTAGCTGGTAAACCAGTTGGTAAGTCAGTAGCAAAACAATCTTTAAATTGTGAAAGAAATTGTATGTGCCTAGGATGCATCTGATTTTCCTTAGCTTCAATTTCATTCACCCATGCTAAATATGATTTTCTACCTTTTCTTAATGCACATTTAGCCTGTGTGTGACTAAGCAATGGAAAATTACCAAAGGTGTGTGTTCCATGTAATGGAATTTGTTTTCCGTTAGAATGAATTTTCATTGAATGTGTGGAATAATCTATATCAGGATTATATTTGTGACACTAAAACATTCCTAAGATAATGGCACTAGCTTGCAAAGACACAACTAAGAAGTTTCTGCGCTCAACATAATCACCAATTTTAATTTCTAAATCATGAACTTCTTGTGTACCATTGTATCTAGTGCCTAAGAATGCAGCTTTTATGCGATAATGAGTTGGAACAGTATGTAAATTCAATTCTTTGACCAATTTTGCAGAAATAAAATCATGTGTACTCCTATCATCATGCAAGACAATCTTTTCGTAACCATGCACAAGACATTTCATTATTAATAATGAATGAGGATTTGGCATACCTGGTAAAGTATCTGAAGTAGTATTGATATCATCATCATCTTCCGTGAAATCTAGCATTTCTTCATGGTCTTCATCTTCAGTCGCTCCCAAGTAGTTGATGTGAATAGTTGGCTTCTTGGATTGACAATTCACAGGTTGATGACATTTGTAACAAACTACAGAGTTGGCTTTGGAAACATTATTAGTAATGGCTGGGAGTTTAGGTATGTTGGGATTTGGCTGAAAAGATGGCTTAGGATTTGAATTTGTGTTTGATGGTAAAGGAAGAGGTCATGTCTAGGATTTATGAAAAGAAGAAGGAATAAAGTGATTTTGATTGAATCTTTGAAAGTTAGAATTGAATTACTTTGTACCAAAGTTACTCTTAGTTGAAAATTGTTGTGGTCGCTTCTCTCGTCCACGAATTTCGTCTTCAACATCATGGGCTAAAGAAATCACATCCTCCAAAGTCGTTGGCTTGAACATGTTCACCTCCACATAGAAGTAACCAAGCAAACTAGACATATACTTGCACTTGTGGATCACCTCAGGTACATATTCAAGCATTCAAAGTTGCAATAAGGCATTCCAGAAACGCTCAATGTATTGCGAAATAGGCTCACGATCTCTTTGTTTGCAGAAGATCCCACTATTTGATTGCTTTTTCATGGAATTAAGGTGGAAGAAAATTCTGCAAAAAAATCTTTTGAAAAGCCTCCCAAGTAGTGGGACAATCATTACTCTTGCGAACCATAACGATGCTCTGTCCACTAAATGGTTAGTGACACATTTGAGTTTGTCTTTTTCGGCATACTGTTCTTCATGAAAATGATCATCAAACAGACTGATAAAAGTGAGAATAGTTTTTCTGTCACGTAGCCCATTAAAAGTGAGGAATTTGAAATTTCTTTTACTTATCTTGGCTTCTTTCCTGATAGACTTTGCTTCGAGTGTTGTATCGATCATACATCATATAACATCTTCGGATTGTGGTCCATCTTGATCGATAATAGATCGTTGAAGAGTAGCCAATTGAGCTTGCAAAGTTTAACGTACTCTTCATTCCTCTTGAAGTTGCATCATAATTAGGTCCAATTTTTGCTCCATCATTGGCTTCGATAAATCACCTTCGGCCATAAAATCTTCCATGGTTTCATCAAACATCTTGCAAAATTTCGAACAACCTCACCCACTCGAAATCTTGTTAGAGAAATGAGCGTAGCTCAAGTTTGGGTTTACAATGATTGCTTCTTTTTTTTAATATAACTTTTTACTATCTTTCTTCTTTTGCGGGTACGATAATTGATGAAGGTCTTTTTCCAACAAATACTTCATCTATGTAGACTGCGTATAACAATCTGTTTACTGGAAATTGGCTATGTCAGAGTGCAGGTAACGAACAAAGGCTTGCTGAAACTTTCGGGAGTAGTTCAAGAAGAGTTTGGTGTGAACAGCTACTATGGAAGGTTTGAAATTTTGAATCTTTAGGAAAGCTTAAAACCTTAAGCTTAAACTTTTTTTAAAAAAGCTTAATGAAATCGTTTTGGTCTACGGCAGTACAAGAGAACGTCGTCGTCCAAATCAGTGCCGTCGAGAACGTATTGCCACCATGATCACTGAAATTTGAGGGGTTAAGCTTTTTATAAAGCTTATTAAGCTTTATAATCCAATTGACTAATGAAAGTCTCTACTTCTCTGAGAAAAAACATCTTGATAAAGGAGCTTTGAAAGTGGTCCTCCTTACCAAAGAGTGGTCCTTCGCGATCCAACAGCACAACAGGGGGTTCTTCACTGCCAGGAACACACTGGTATTGACAGTTCATCGCGAGACTGACTGTAGAGCCCATTTGTTCCAGAAGGTCCACCTTCGTGTGAGATGGTAAGTGATTGGAAGCCCTTGATCTCAGCTTCGCTTTGATACCACTGATGTGCAAATCGAATGTTGGATGCATACATAGCAAGCACCAGAAGGTCCCTAAGAACAAAAGAACTCTACTATAGCTCATAAAACAAGAAGATAGATTTGCACGACATGAAGAAAAGAGACAAATTGGGTACAATCTCCCCCCATGCCTTATGTGAGCACTTCGCAAGGCATGTATTTATAAATTTATTCATCTCAAAGCTAAAAAATAGTCCAATTTTACAATTAGCTTCGCTTTGATACCACTGATGTGCAAATCGAATATTGGATGCATACATAGCAAGCACCGGAAGGTCCCTAAGAACAAAAGAACTCTACTAAAGCTCATAAAACAAGAAGATAGATTTGCACGACATGAAGAAAAGAAACAAATTGGGTACAATCTCCCCCCATGCCTTGTGTGAGCACTTCACAAGGCATGTATTTATAAATTTATTCATCCCAAAGCTAAAAAATAGTCCAATTTTACAATTAGCATGCTTTAGCTTTTGTGTTTGTTTTTGTCCAAATAAAGAATAAAGCAGTTAGGCTATCCAAAAGTCAAGCTCTGCCCTAATACAATGTCCAAAAATAAAATATTTAAACCAAGATTTCATGTGCATATAAAATAATAAATATTTATCAAGTGGTTCAATAAATAAGCGCACCTAAATAAATATTAGCGCCACGCCTTTGATGATAAGACGTGCGCCCTTCAAAAATGATAATTTCTTCTAGGTAATCTGAATACACGCTATCGCCCAGTGCTTCCCAACACCATCGTTGCCTGCTCCACATTTCAACTGAAGCATTCACAATTGTTAGAAAATGATAAAATTAAACGGACAAAAGTGAATACCTAACAGTCTTCAGCTACAAAATAAATAAATAGGTTGGAACTGTGTCCTAACCTTAATTTAATACGAGTGCACTCTAAACTCATCAATGTCCATTAATTTAAATATGTATTTTGTGGAATCGCCCACTGTGGAATCATCCATGTGCACATTAAATTAATATGATGCCCGAAAAGGACAAGCGTCCCCGTCAACTTCTCGCACAAGGAATCCACCTTGTGTACGAGCCCCGGCAAATAAATATAGTTTTACGAAATCCATCGTGGAATATGCCTCCTGGCATCACGGCCACTCGGCCCTCGCCTCAAACACCACACCCACTCGGCCCTCGACCACTCAGACCATCTCAATTCGGCCCAGTTTCACTCGGCCCAGGCCATTCGGCCCATCCAAGTCATACACTCCAACCCTGCAATTCGGACCTGTTGGGTCAAATTTGAAATTTTCCAAAATTTTTAAATCCTGGACCAAACCCACCTACATGTCAGTCATACTACGAACCCCCGAAGACCATATAGACAAGTGAAATGCCTTCCTGGTGCAAGGAACAGAGGAATCAGCGAGATGCAAAGGTAGAGGCGACGCTAGTCAACCATCTAGCGATCCGCCCATTACCAACATCAAGCGGAGTTGTAGACCCCCAAACGAATCTTAACTGAGCGAAAGGTGCATTGGAAAATATTATAAACTAGCGAGGACGGCCAGAAACTAAACATACAAGCCTATCATGCCAAACCCATAAACAAGAGTGCAAGATCCGCTTAAACGCTTCATTTTCTTACTCAATCTGATCTCTAGCACTTGAAACACATGTAAGAAAAGCTAAAATCCTAATTGCACACGGTGCACGGAAAAGAGTAAGCCCACACACAGAGTGAGGGTAAGTATAGGACTATTTGTAATTAACAAGAAACTCACTCAAATATAAAAACTTGAAGGAACCCACTAGTAAGAGAAGATCCCAAGACATAGACGGGTGATCGAATCCCCAAAGGTAGGACCAAGTGAAGAACATGACTGAAAAGCATAACACAGTAAAGGACCGACGGTATCGGTGAAGTGGATCTACCCAGCCTCATCAAGTAATCGACAACTTGGTAGAACAGGAAATCTTAGATATGGAAGAGGCCAGCTCAAGCTGTAGGAGCAACAAAGAAGTTGACCTAAGAGACTTTCCTGAGATGATCTAGCAGTTAGTGAGTAGATATGATGCTCAAACTTGATTAGAACACTGTGGCAGACCTATGGAAATACAACTGGGATCAACAGACTAGGAGATTATGCCAGAGCATGGAAATGCAAGAGATCCAGAGAGTGCTAGACCTATAGCAACTAAAAATCGAATGGAGAGCGAGAGAGCGCTAGAAGGAGACCTCACAATGAGCGAGCTTTTGAGACAAAGCGACTGCTCGATAACACAGCAGCAGAGCAAAGTGTTGGAGCATTAACAACATTGCTACTGGCAGGGCTAGGAGTCAACCAAGGCTCTAAGAGCTAGTCAAAAAATCCCATGGTAGCAAAGCAGTTGAACAAATACCAACCCACCTCATATAGCTTTGTGGAGCAATTTGAGCAAGTCTACAAGGCCAACGGCCTTAGTGATCTCACTCAACACTCGCAAGCTTTTGATATGTGCTTAGGTGATAAGGATAGGACCTAGTACACGAGTTTAGATGCTGCTGAGAGCAAGCCAATTTCAGTGGCCTAAAAAGTCTCTTCATTAAGAGATTCTCCAAACCAGGATACTTCGACAACCTGCTAGTGCGACTTGTGAACATCAAGCAGAGAGAAAAAGAGGACATCCGAGATTACGTAGCCCATGTGAGGAGCCTCTTCAAGAGAATCCCTATGGGCAAGGGACCAACCGAAAGAGTGGTGTCCACAGTATTCATTAACGGAATACGAAGTAAAGAGCTCTACAAAGCCTTGGCAGGCAACTCAAGCCTGCAGTGAGATGCATTGGCAACAAGGGTCTTTGAGGAAGCTATTAGAGTGGACGACCAGCTCAAGAAGAGAAGCTCCAAGAGATCTAATCAAGAAGAGTCCAATGCTAGGAATTTCGAGAGAGCTTCAACACCAACTAAGAGATCAGGCTGGAGTGCTCAGGATAAAGGAAAGGGCATTGATTTAGGGCAAGAGCTAGCAAAGATAAAGATGGACATAGCCAAATTGCAGGAGATGATGAGATGACCAGCATGCCCACACATCCAATGCGTGTATTGTGATGGAAACCACCTACCAACTAAGTGTCAGGACCCTAGGTCACGACCTTGCTCTAACTGCGGTAGGCTCGGCCATGACGCCATGCATTGTCGATTACCTCAGAGACTCCCATACTCACAGCCTTACAATCAACCCTACCTTGTGAATAGGCCACCGAATTTCTTTGGAAGGGAATCCCCATTGGCCCTCCCAGTACCTAATGACTCTAAGTCGACCACCATCCCTAAGATGGAGATAAATCCTACATGCATCCCTAGACCACATGGACCCTACGTAACCCATCCACCAAGTGACACTCCAATCCACTATGTAGAGGAGCCGAATGATGACGAGCCTTATGTACATGCTTATGTGTCATACGACGAAGAAGGCAATACAGTCCTTATGGACTAATGACCAGTACCAGTGATGGCGTTAGCTAGAGGGAGAGGCAGAGGCCTAAGAGAGCAGACCCAAGAGCCAATTGTATGTTGAACTTTCGGTCACCCAAGAAACATTTCTTCACACTACCCCCACGAGAGGGACCAAGCAAATATAGATAAAACTGACCTAAGATGTGTTGAGTGTGGAGTCACTCATCTCTTTGTCGATTGCCCTAGACGGAAGCCATCCTCTAGTTCGGCAAACGAGTCATCAGTTCCATTAGGATTGTTCAGTGTCGAGACACTCGATGGGGAGGCCACGCCTATCGCATTGCATGCCATGACCCGTGCATAGACAAAGCAGGCTGGCATATCATTTTTGCCAGGGCATAGCAACCTCGACGCAACCTTGGTCAAAAAGAAGAGTCAAAGACGGAGGAAAAAAAGGCCAGACGCTAAGGTCACCCTCAAAACCGAAAGTGCCACAACACTCCTACTAGAAAGAAAGTCACTCACGCTGTAGAGCCAGAAACATCAGCTCCAAGGACAGTTGAAAAGAAAAAAGCTAAGGTCGGGGAGTACCCCAACCCAAAGCACCAACTCGAAGCCATCGAAAAAGTGAAGGAGTGGGTGAAGGAAGCCCAAGAGCACCTAAAAGACGTTAAGCCCATACTAGAAGACGAGATCGATGATCTCTCAAGGATAAGCATGCTAGTCTCTCC
Source organism: Lygodium microphyllum (assembly GCF_053477565.2). NCBI lineage: Eukaryota > Viridiplantae > Streptophyta > Polypodiopsida > Schizaeales > Lygodiaceae > Lygodium > Lygodium microphyllum. The sequence continues at coordinate 121,919,569 of NC_141146.1, forward strand.
CCCACAACCAAAATCACGGGATGCGACAGCACCTAAGCAGTGCTGCTTAGACAAAGTCTAAATGTTACGAGCCAGCAAGCCAGTCAGGGCCATTGGCCAAGAACTGCACAGTTAGGAGAGAGGCAAGCAGTTAGCAACCTCCTTAATACATTGGTGACCACCCTTGTGACTCTAAGCTTAGGCGACCTGCTTAGGCAGCATCCAACACTATGGCAAGAGCTGAAATAGTGGGTCGAAGAATCAAATGAGCCAGTTGCCACAGACTTGCATGAGCATGACCCAGAAATGCAAATACTGAGTCTGATGTTGCACTCCATGCCTAAATCCTTGCACGTCAATGTTTTTTGGGAAGGCACAGAGATGCATGCAGTCCTGCCAGTGGGAGATGTCACAAGAAAGGGAATCATAGAAACGAGGGCGAGAGTTAGTGTGCTAAGCCATGCAATACTCCAAACCTGCTAGTCAAGACTGCTAGGTTCAATGTCACGCTAGCCAATGGAATGAGGGTGAAACCATTCGATGTGTTAAAAAATTGGCCAATGAAGATCGTAGGAGTCCAATTCTTTGTTGACTTTATAGTCATGAAGGGAGTGGACTATGACATCCTACCAAGTTGACCTTGGATGTGCAACGCGAGAGTCATAGAAGACTAGGGCAACGGTCTCATCTTCCTAGGTAATTGAATGGAGGTTGTAAGGGTGGATATGGACACCTGGAAGACCATGCTCATTGACCTAGATGCCACCGCCACCATGCTAAAGGGGGACGGTGACCAAATTAGGAAATCCTACGAGCCCTCAACCAAGTATGTCCCGTGTCCTGAGGAGGAGCGAGACTGGATGCACATTCTCGCTACAATCAACCTGCCATTCTCTGACAATGAGGAGTACGAGCAACCCATCAAGACGATTGGCAAGCCCAAGGACACACCCTCAATACCAATCTACATGATGGTTGAAAGCCTACTAGAAGATCCAACCCTATCACATTCCAAGTCCCAAGCAATAGATGAGATCTCCTATTAAGATCCTGTGATATCTAATTGACAAGTTAGCCAGCAATCCAGTAATGAATCTCAAGCCACTCCAAGATCTCCTGGATGAGCCTGAATGGTAGTGGTCCAAGGTGCATGATTTAAAATTAATGTACAATTGGGCCCTAATCCCTGATCAACAAGAAGAGACGTATCGAAACTTGCAAAATGATGAGCAGTCAGACATAAATAGCTCTAATATCGAATATGAAGATTGTTATTCCTTTAGTGATGAGAGTGAAAGGGAAGTAGACACTATAGAATACGACACTGGGGGGTGTGAAATTGAACAAATATGAGTGGAATCCAGACCACGCAAGTAGAATGCCTTTAGGGTAGAGAAAGGAGCCATGCGCATGGATTGTGATCAAACTTGGTTGGAGCACATGGGCGCAGTTGACTACTAGCAGGTAGGCCTAGCCCAACAACCAAGTGACATGCCACTGCTAAGAATAGACTCACCTTGCAAGCTATGATCACCAGAAGAGACTCCCTCTTCTAAGATGGAGAGTTCAATTTTGATTCGAAAGTCGGCTCAAATAGTGATTCTAAGATACCTCGACCTTCCAAGACTAGACGCACCAAGGGGGACCTACCCGTCCACCTAAGATGCCGATGATTAAGGGAGGAACGATGGGAGTTGCCTAAGGAAATGTAGGCAGAGAAGTAGTGACAACCGCAAGACCTACCAAAGCCATTCACAAAATTCAGAGGGGGATAGGGTAGTGATCTTGCTGGGAGCCAAACGACAAGAGCAAGCAAGTGAACGAATCGAAGGACCTGCCAAGTTCAAGGAGGTCAATTTAGCCAAGGAAGGGGAGACAAATCGACCTGTCTTTATAGCTAATGACTTGACTGAGGAAGAGGAAGCAAGTCTCATTGCTCTCCTATGAGAGTATATAGACGTCTTTGCTTGGTCCCTAGAAGAGCTCAAAGGGGTAGACCCGAGTATAGTGACTCACAACATTCCCATGACACCTAACGCAATGCTGGTTAAGTCAAGCAGCAACCGTATCCCATGAATCCAAGGCACACCCATGCCTTCAAGGAAGAAATTGACAAGCTAATGACAACAGGATTCATCTACAAAATTAAGCACATGGACTGGGTTTCACCCATAGTCATCGTATTAAAGAAGAATGGAAAGATTAGAGTATGCATCAATTGCAAGAAGGTAAACGCTGCTACGAAGAGAGAAAAATATCCATTGCCATACACCAAACACATGCTCGAGAGAGTGGCTAGCAAAGAGGTTTACAATTTTCTAGATGGCTTCTTTGGATACAATCAGGTGCAAGTGGGTTGACTAACGCGCCAGCTACTTTCCAGTGACTTATGTGCACTATATTTAAAGACATGCTTAGGAAGAAGTTAGAGGTCTTTGTAGATGACCTGTGTGTTCACTCTACTTGGAGGGAATACTTAGACAGGTCTTTGAATGGTGTCGACTATATCGTCTCTCGTTGAACCCCTTGAAGTACCAGTTTTGGGTAAAGTACGGATGCATCTTAGGGCACATAGTGTCGAAGAACGGCATTGTTGTAGAGGCGAACTGCCAAGACCCATGGACCGCTTATTGTTTCATGTGTTTCAAGCTAAGCACTAATGGCTACTTCTCACATAACCGACGCCCTATCTTTCTCTATAAGTATAGTGAGCTTACCTCCATATCCAATCGAGTTGCCTCCTCTCCTGAGCACTCTAGTAGCTCCATGATCCAAGTGCAAGCTTCGATCCTCAAGCTCCACGCTCCAAGCTCCATTACCACGAGCAAGACAAGAGAAGAGAAGAAGAGAGAAGAAGAGAGGAGAAGATGGAGAGTTGCTCCACCACGGTCCCTCACCCTCACACACTCACTCCCTCACAATCTCACACTCCCTCTCTCAAGCACAAGCTCAAGCAAGCAAGCAAGAAGAAGAAGAAGAAGAAGAAGAAGAAGAAGAAGAAGAAGAAGAAGAGAGCTACTTTTGGCCACACACAAGAATGGGCTTATCATTCACTTTTCAACTTTATATACAAAACCCTAAATCCCTTTTGGGAAGTCATCCCCCTTATCCCCTTTTTTACATGGCCGGCCGCTAGGCCCTTTTTCCCATTTTCCTCCTATCTTCCTAGCTTCCTTCCTACCGCTCATCTACCTTTACAATTTGCATGGGGCACTCTTAAAATAAATCATGGTGCGCCTTGCGCTCTTTTACAAAAGTATTGACTTGCGCTTTTTCTTGTACACCTTTCTCCTTGATTTAGGACTTTTATGCACTTCTAGTGTTTCCATATTTTTCTTAGTGCGCTTTCGTCTTTGGTTTTACTTTTGCCTTGGCCTTGTCTTCTGCTTTAGATTTTCTAGATTTTCCACCTTATTCATCTAAGGGTTAACAATTGCCACAGACTTATCGAAGGTTAGGGTCATTGTTGATCTTTAACCCCCAACTGATTACATGGGTGTTCAGTGCTTCTTAGGCCATATAGCATATTATCACTAGTTTGTGTTGGACTATGCATTGATTGCTAGACATTTATACAAGTTGCTAATCATATTCGAATGGACCGAGGAATGTCAACGCGTGTATGAGGAACTGAAAAGGGCTGTGACAATGGCACCAATTCTACAAGCCCCAAACTGGACACTCACATTCCATGTGCACATTGACACTTCGAAATTCATCGTAGGAGCTATGTTGTGCCAGCCTAGTGAACACAACCTAGATTACCCAATGAGCTTTGCTAGCAGACAACTAAATGAGACCAAAATAAATTGCTCCATGGTGGTACGTAAAGGAAAGCAACACTACATGGCTGACCATATGTCTCACATCCCCACAAGAGAAGTTGATGGACAAGGCATTATAGACGAACTACAAAACGTGCATCTAATCCACTTATCTAGTGAAATAGATTTATTTAGAGCTGACAGACCTTCCAACTGGAAAAGAATTGACAAGTGGCAATGTACCAAAAAGAGGTTAGCGAGCTAATGGCCAAGCTCAATGCCAAGAAGGAAAAAGAGAAAACCTGGAGACAGTAGCTTGAAGACGAGAACCAGGAGCTAGTTGCGCTACAACATGACTACAAAATCTTAATAATGCAACATCAGGACCTGAAGCTCAACTACAAAGAGTCCAACTAGGCATCGAGGAGCTTGCTGCAAGAAAATAAGAAAGAGAGCAAGAACAGGAGGAGTACCACCGAGAGGTCAAAGACCTGGTGGTCAGGGTGTTCCTAGAGATAGATGAGCAGGAGAGGCTGGAGAGAGAAATCGAGCACCTAGAAAAGGAGGAGGGCCTCACTCACAAGGGGAAAGAACAAGAGTCGATCATAACAACCTTAATATTACAGAGGTAGGTGAAGAGATCTCGGGAGATGATGAAGAGAGCAGAAGACTGGGCAACCCACAATGAAGGGAGGGTGAGAACCCTAGCGCGCCATCTGGCTTAAGTAGAGAAAGACAAATTACTTCTTGAGAGCAAAGTAGAGGCCGTCCAAGTGGGCTTCCGAACACAGTAACGTGCCTTCCTGAATACCCTATTGGATGTCACACAAGCAGAGGAGGGAGAGTCCATAGAAGCCATCAAGAAGAAGCTGGGAATGGCACGCAGGCCCTGAGGGCAGGCCTACAAATGCCGCCACAACATGGACACTTGGATGGCCTTTTGCAACACTCAACCCTTCAAGCGGAACGACCCAACTTTCATGCTATACCCTCAAAGGGTGGGAGTGGATTTTGACTTGAGTATCCACGATTGCTATGACTTCCCAATAATTTATAATCTATATTGTACTACATGTAAAGATGCCCTCGTTTTCACATCAAAAAATGTGTATGATACCCTAATCCACTTCATCAAATGAATTCTCTTCATGCCCTGACCCCGCCTTTATTACCACATGTAATTACCTTAGATTGCTTAGGAAACTCCCTAGGTAGAACCCCACTCCCCAAGAGCGCAACGTCCCAATCCTCCATTTTGATCCTAATGCTATAGATAGTTGCCGAATGGCTCAACTAATTATGTGAGCTGCTCTACTACCCTCATTTTTCTTAGCTCTTCTAGAGGACATGAATGATAGCCACTTCACCCGCTACCATCATCCATTCCTCTCCATCACCACCTTTCGGGTTCACCTAGACCTCAAGAGGTATATCTAAAGCTACCAATTCCTTAACAAATCTATTAAGCATCCTTCTCCACCTCACTTTGATGACAAATACTAGATTTTGTTCATAACTATGTAACTCAATACAAAAAAAAAAAACAAAGAAAATGGAAATGGAAAGAGATATCACACAAGACTCCATGAGCTACACGTCAATCACAGTCGCTGCACCTAGGGGTTCTCAAGTTAGGCGCGTCCGGTGGCCTCGGTCTATCGGCTCCCTGTCTAACCCCCTAGACCCTTTTTGACCCCCCACTACCACGCTTAGTGCACATCAAGGGCAGGACATACCTAGGGAAGTAACACTTGCCATACCTGTCACCCTAAGTTGCCCACACCGCACCCCCTTATGCACACGGTGGATCCTCAAGTGGGAGATAACACCCAAGCTTGTTGCTTGTGGTTCATCGACCCAACTCCCAATTCCACTAGCACAAGCACAATGCACCACATGGCAAAGCAGACACCCCCAAGTAGTGCACGTTCTTTTCTTTTCTAGTACAAACAAAGGCCCCAACCATCGGCTTTTCGAAGGCCCCATTATCCATGCAATACTCCCCCGGCCTCCACCACCTTAACTAGGTGATCCGTTCTTCCCAAGCCTAATTCCCGTGGGACCCCATCAACATCAACTCACACATCTGCTCCTTCTCATCGTTCCTTCACCAGCTCAAAAATGCAAGTGTCTTGGAACTAGCACCTACTTAAGAATGGGGCCATCCTATGCGACAATATTACCATGGAGGCGAAACAAAACAGAGATAGACTGAGGTAGCCCCAATCAAAGAGTGAATGAAGAAGCTCATTTGGAACAGTGCAGGAGAAGGCAACCGCAAAGGACCAAAAGATGGATCTGTCTAAAACCATCTTCAATTTTAAAAAATGGATCCGTCCATCAGTCTCTCTCCATGTAGGGATCCGTGCAACATGATACTCAATGTCAAAGGACAAATCCCCTCAACACCAGCAATAAACAAGGACCCATCCCAACTTCATCTTCAATTTCAAAGGTAGGTCCATCCTCGCAAGGGCTTGTATACACACTTAAAAAGTCACCCCAACCACAACCATCCCTCCTTCCTACCACTCCACATCAGTGTCATGGGACTGGCACTATACTAGGAGGGAGGTAATGTTAACCCCAGCTTGAGATGGAAGAAAAAGAAGTAAAATATGAAGGCAATGGAAGAAGCAGGACGGAGAACAAGAAAAGGTGCAAGGGTGGCCTCTAAAATCAAGCTAAAGGCAAGATCACATTTTTAAGTGAAAGGCGCCCCAAAATTTTTATAAAAGAGCGCATGGCTCCCTCCTATGCAAATTGTAAAAGGGTAGATGGGCATAAACTAAAGAAACATGCCAAATAGAAGGGAATGGGAAAAAGGACCTTGCCACAATGGCCATTCATGTAAAAAAGGGGATGGGGTGCCCATGGGATTTTAGGGCATGTATATAAAGTTCAAAAAGTGAATGAGAGCTCATTCTTTGGTGTGTGGCAACAAGAGACTCTTCGTCTTCTCTTCTCTTGCTTGATTGTGTGTGCTTGAGAGAGGGAGTGTGAGAGTGTGAGGGAGTGAGTGTGTGAGGGAAGCTCTCCATCATCTCCTCTCTTCTCTTCTTCTCTTCTCTTCTCTTCTCCTGTCTCACACGCGGCTATGGAGGATGGAGCTTGGAGGTAGAGGCTTGAAGATGCTTGAGCTTGCATCAAGAATTGTGGAGCTATCGGTGTGCTTGAGGAAAGAGGCAACTCATTCGGGCATCGAGGTAAGCTCACTACACCCCAATAGGATCGAACGCATGTCGGCTAGAGCCATAGGTGCTCGCTTGAAACACTTGAACGAATAAGCGGTCCGTGAGTCTTGGAGGTTGAGCGTGAGCTCCCTACAACCCATTTACATGCCAATGCATGTTTTCCACTGGGCAAAGGAACCCAATCACATGTATAGTTTTTCTATTGTGAATCAAACTATGATAGCATGGTTCTCTCCCAAGAGTAACTATTACCTCTACACATAGCCTCCTCATAAGTAAGAGACTGACCAAAATCTATAACCATAACATAGTCCCTGGAGGATGTAAATAGATCAAGCTGATGTCTATCTCTAGTAGACCATCTTAAAAAAGGTTGCAACCCCTATACATCTTGTCTAACATCATGGTCATGTGGCCACTAGAGTTAGTTGTAGGCTCTCTAGTTGGCTACATAATAATAGGAGGCTCCTCTTGAAAGACTCCCATGTGTAACTCAACTACTTGCTTAGGCTACTTATGCATCTTCGCCTTATGGAAAACAACATCATGGCTATGGATGATCTTCCAAGCCTACGGATCCCATAGATGATAATCCACCTTACCTACATCCCCATAACCAAGAAAGATACATTTCACTTACTTAAGATCTAGCTTATTACATTTGTCCTTGGGTACATGGCAAAAAGTCTTACATCCAAAGACTATAAGATACGCATATAAAGGAGATCTATCAAATAGTACAGTAGTAGCAATGGCCTCAATGCAAAAATGTTCATACACTCGGCAACACCATTCTAGGGTGGGGTATAGGAGGTGGTCAATTGATGCTTAATATCTACCTCATTGTAAAACTACTCAAGTGACTTATAGACATATTCATCCCCATAGTCAAACCTAGGTAATTTCAACCTATACCCATACTGGTTCTCAACAAGAGCAAGCCATGGTTGAAAGGTAGATAAGACTTATGATTTTTGCTTAATATGATATACCCAAACCTTATATAAATAAGTGTCAATAAATATAACAAAGTACTTCATGCCACCCAATGATTGATAACTAACAAGGCATGGAACCACATACATCAAAATGAACAAAAGCCAAAAGTTCACCCATGCATCACATAATGTCAAACTTCTTATGAGAACTACACATCTGCGTATCATAAAGACAATGATCACATGAATCAAATTAGTTATAACCAATGAGTAAAAGATACTACAAATGAGAAAGCATTTTCATTTCTTTTAAGGACATGTGTCTAAGGCAACAATGCCATAAAGATACATGCAGTACGTTAGCCACAACCAAAACATGGTCCAGGGATTGAGATACAAATAAAGAATAAATGTTGACAGCCTTCGTACCTCAAGCAAAAATAAGATTTCCATGGGTAGTTTTTCATGCCATTTGCACATATTTTTCCATAGCTACCAAACATTATCCTCAGGTGACACAACATTGAAATAAACCTATTTTAGGTGAAATTTGGGCCATAAATCTTTTCAATATTGAAAATAGCATTATCATTTGAAGAACCAACCATAATGAGAGTATGCCAATGTAAAATCCAATAGATTGGGTTGTTGTAAATGATTGCAAATTGGCCCCAAAAACAAGAATAATCATTGGAATCCTAAAGCACGATGAAGGTTGCAATATACCACATTTTTCAAAATATAAAATTTGAGGATTGCATTATCCAAACCACACTAATAAATATATGGTGAAGAGGTGGTCATGTCACCTGCAAAACCAACTAGAGATACTAGTTAGTGAGGACTACGAAGTACTAATGGATTGTAGTTGTCAGGGGACCACCTTGGTTGTTATCCCCTTCACACAATGTGGATAGTACCTAATTTGAAGCAAAAGAAGTCATAATTATTGTGGTTTACAAAAAGTTGTATTTTCATCTCTTAAGATGATCTCATTCAATTGTCTTTGAAAATAATCTTAAGTATAAAAGTTGCCATAGCTTGTGGAAAAATTTCCTTATGGGTATATATTTATATGGTTCTTAGAATTTCATAAAATTACTCAGTTTCCATTGGTATCTAGTTATATTTATTGGGTAGAACATTTGTAGAACAATTGTAGCAAGTGGTAGATTAGTGGATGGATCAAATTATTTTATAGACTCATAGATTAGCTTGTAGGGTAGCTACCTTAGCATATATATATATATATATATATATATATAATTTCAAAGGAATGGAATTAGAGTAGCCCAAGTTTATAGCTTAACTAGTGTACATTTATGACATAGAATAATTACTAAGACTATTGAATGAGTAACGTTGTGGATTAGTAGGTGGGTCAATATAAACTCAAAGATTAGTAAATAGGGCAACTATTTTAAGGTAGTTATACTAGGATATATATTGTCGAGGAACAAGCTAAAATAATGAATTATTGTAGTATTAGCTAGGAGAGTAGTAGTTACTTCCTTGGGGCATATATGCTATAGTATAATCAATGATAATCTAAACATGTGATTTAGAATGTACATATATGTGTGCATGTGTGTTTACGTGTGTAAGTATATATATACAATTGTGAAGAAGCCAAGTTAGGATAAGTTGTCTGTGTGCATGTGTGCGTGTATGCATGCGTGCGTGCGTGCATGTGCATTCATTAGAAAAGTGGATCAAGCATACTATTGAAAGGAGAGAAAGGCAATGGAGCTAGACAATGTACTCATATAGCTAAATAGTGTTTACTATATAGTTTTTTTTTAAAAACAAAGCATAAGGGGATTCCTAGAATATTTAGGGGAGTATCACTAGAAGAGAAGGGTGAGTGCACTACATGATGGAAAAGAGAAGGAGGGTTTGAAAGGGAGAAAGAGCATTGATGCCATTACCTTGATGGAAAGGATAGCAGCGCACGTGCAAGTAAGCCTTTACCTCTTCTTCAAAGGGAAGCTAATGCCAAGTGACACAATGTGTGTTGTAATATCATGGAGAAATGGGAAGGTATGAGGCTCATTAAGGGAGAATTGCAGGCCTTTATATAGCCACAAAGGAGGACACTTATTCATAAATGCCCCATACCAAGCACCCACATGTCTCCGTTATGATACTCATGCATTCACATACCTCCTACATTTGTCATAGTGTAACCAAAATTGATTTTTGGGTTGTAGTATTTGCTGGTGATCTTTTGTGGAGCAAAGCCAATATTGTCAAAGGCACCAAATTATTGGTCATAGTTATATGTTGCCCGTTTAGGAGGTATTAAGCTTATAAGGGTATGAACATTTTTTATTAGTATTGAGTGTTTCCACCATGTATAAGAAAAGGCATTGAAGTGGCATGTTTTCAAATCTATTATATATTATAGTCCTTCCAATTTGACAAAGTGATAAGACGCTTTATCAACATCAATAATGTTGTTGGGGGTAAAGGCACATATGCCTACATTGTCAATGTATTCACTATACTAATAGTACCCGCACACCTATACACTTTAGGTGGCAAGCATCCATCAGTGTCACTTTGTTCTTTATTCTTTCATTGACTAATGAGTAAGGGAAGGCTAGTTACGCATTGTGACTATTGGATTTTTCACATCTTGAGAGTCTCTCTCTTGCTTTCTTGCTCCATCCGCCATAGCTCACACCTTCCTTGCTTCTGCTTGCTCGTGCTCCCACTTGGGTTTCTCCCTTCAATTGGTATCATAGCCCTTGATCATGGAGCTTCCTTAGCTTTGCTACCTGCATTCCTTCACTCATGGTCAAAAGACAACTCTCTCTATAGAGAGGCCAAGTCCCATCACACTAGGGGATTGGTAACTATTAATATTGTTGGGGTAAAAGGCCTTTGGGCCTCCCAATGTACACTATGACTGCCATTCTTTATTCATATATAATATGATAGTGCAATAAGCCTATCAATTCAGTTGGGTAGCACCTTCATTGTGTGTGCTCTTCTCTCCTCCATCTTCCTCTTCTCCTTCTCCACTGCCATTGCATCCCCTTCAACTGGTATCAGAGCTTAGGATCAGAGCTTGATCATGGAGCTTGGCTTGGCATTACTTTAGCCTAGATTGAAGACCTAGAGCTTGGAGCTTCAATGCTAGCCATGGCTTCTTCCCCCAGAGGTAAGATTTCATCTCCCGCCTCTCCCCAACCCTCATAGGCTTTTTGCAGGTGTTCCTTGGCTTCATTGGGCACCTTGAACGTGGTTGCTACATGTTATGTTTTGCATAACTACGTGCAAATCAGAGGGGAGATAGAGTCTTTTGGGCAAGAAGATCCACAGCTAGATGGAGAGAATACACTAAGGTGGAGGATGGTGAGCAAACAAAGGGCTATGGGCCTCCAAACAAGGATGGCATTGTATGATGACTTTATCCATAGACTCTCTAAGGAAACAATTGGCTTGGTATGTGTGTGTTTTTGGCATATAAATAACATTTGTATTGTAATTGTAACTTTGATAAGCACATATAGATTGACATAGGACTTTTTGTTTGGCTCCATGATGATTGATCGAGAGGATGCACAATCACATGTATGCTTGTTCAATTTTGTAGAATTGTGCACTTGTAGGTTATTGTCTTGCATAGCATATATTTAGACAATTGCATGGACAATAACACGCATTAGAGCATGTATAATTTTTGGGTGTGAAAATGGAGAGAGGGAGGCAGGGAGAGTGGAAAACCAGTGATGGGGGAGAGCATTGGCATTTTCTTTGTAGGATGCCTATGCATTTGTGTGTTTGTTTTCCCATTGCACTTATGTTGAGTGTAGTTAAATTTGGGGGGGGGAGTTTCTTGGATGACAATGGTAAGAACGTGTTATTGTGCAAGTTTCAATTCTTTGCAAGCTCAATATCAAAGCCATTGTTGTGTGTATAGTACTGGATGTCTTGTCCGTAAACTTCAATAAATTTTGTGTGTCAATTTAATTTTTGTGCACCTTGCATCTGATGTTTATCAATTTAATTAGAACCTTGGTTCTAAGTGGAGTATTTAGTGTTTGTAATTATAGTTAAATTTTAAATTATATTTTTAGATGCAATTGAAGCATTCAATATTTATAGTTACAATTAAATTGTAATTATATTTTAAGTTATCATTGGAGTGTTCGTGCTTATTAGTGTAATAACGTTTCAATTGTAATTAAAATTTAGTCATATTTTAATTGTGATAGGAGCATTTGATATTTCTTAGCACAATTGAAACCATAGTTAGTTAACGTGATTTATTACAAAGCTTAACGTTAGACACCGACGCTGGAAGACCATGACCCCCCCTCCCTCCAGTGTCTCACTCGCTATGGCCACTCGGGGACTCTCGAACGTTTACACTAACTACCCTTTGAAGGCCATGTGCTGCAGATATTTGCCTGTTGGAGGTAGGTGACCTCTGCGACCATATTTCCCTTTCGGAACAGTCATGTGCTACGTCTATCTCTCGATCATGGATGCTTGCAAGAAGCACAAACAAACACCCCGCCGCCCGCCTCTCTTTCTCGCACAGCTCTTCGTGGCAATGATAGCCTGTGTTAAGTGGGCTGGGCGGCCAGCAAAATCAGGCACCTACCCACGGATGAGAGAGAAAAAGAGAGAGAGAGACAGTGTGTGTGTGCGCGCGCGCACTGCGTACGTGTAAGTGTAAAAATTTGGAGAGAGAGAGAGCGGAAAGTTATCGTGCAATAGCACAGGAATTTCAGTACAGATGCTTTCCGACCAGGCACCTACAGTTGGTGCGAAGCAGCCTAGGATGCAAACACCACTAGTATATGCTTATTGAGAGTCGACATCTAAAAAATATATCAAATCTGTTGGAAATTTCAAAGAATACTTTTATGAGTTTCTTACTTCTTGCAATCTGAATAATACCTCAAGTTTCTTCTAAAGGTGCATATGAATAAGCAAATAAGAAAAAGAGAAATGATGTGAAGAGAAACAAAATTGAACAGAATGGCTTGTAACAATCAAATATACATTCATGCGACCTTTGAGTTAGTGTAAACTGCTAATTAAAAAACTCATGTTATTTCAAACATTACATTGATTGGTTTCTTTAATTAGTTAATAAACACTTTCTTTGATAAGTTAATAACAAAGGGCATATAAGAATATTGAAGTACTTAATGACACACATTACTCACATTAGGTAAGTTGTGCGTGAGGAGAAAAGACAATTTCCCAGTCCCCCTCCCTCCCCCGATAAAAAAAGGCCACAATTCTTTTTCTTTTGTACACATTAAATACTCGCTAGCCTGATCTACATGCACCCAAACTATGCTTTGCATGGTTAACATCATTGTGAGGTTTTCAAGGCTACGCCTCACTTGCTTTATGTTTTTGTGAGCAAAGGGAAGCAACTACACTATCGCACTATTGCTTCAATTTGCTCACCAAAAAAAAAAAAACAACAACAATAAAAACAACATGCCTTGCATGCAACAAACGAAACACTCCACAAGTAATGATGCATTTGTTAAATCTACTTGAATGTATGAAAAATTTTCTTAGATAAAGAAAATAATTTTAATGTAAGCCAGTCAATTTATACTTTTCATATCTTAATTTTCATAAAACCCTCATACAATGTATCCTTTAATGCCATATCCTTAGATAGATCCTTTAATTGATTCTAACCTACAATGTTTCATGTTTACATACTATAATTACAAATCATTCACATCCAAAAGAGCTTCTCTCTCTCTCTCTCTCTCTCTCTCTCTCTCTCTCTCTCTCTCTCTCTCTCTCTCTCTCTCTCTCTCTCTCTCTCTCTCTCTCTCTCTCTCTCTCTCTCTCTCTCTCTCTCTCTCTAGGTAGACACTCATGGTATAACATGCGTGTATGACATTAATCACATGAGGTAAGTTGTACATGAGGAGAGAAGCCATATATCCCCACCACCCACACACTCTCTCTCTCATTCATACACAAAGCACAATTCTTTTTCTTTTATGCATAGTAGATATGTAAGGTTTGTGTACATCCCCTCATAATTGAAACTCCAAAACCTATTGGCAACATTCTTTCAAAAAAATATAAATGGAATTAAAAACGTGCATGAAATTTGTTATTCATCTCTCATTCATTCAATGATACTCATGCATAGTTTATCTAGGTCATGATCAATAGTTATTATTTCATTTCATTCAACATACTGATATGAAACATAAATAGGATGCTTCTAGGTTCTCAATAATTCCTAGAATCCATGTTATGAAGACCTCATCAAAGTTCTTAATCTCGTCCTCTTATGCTATGGGTTTTACATAACTACGAGAGAAACATTATTTAGATTTCAAAATAAGATAGGTGGCACAAACAGTTTCTCTTAGCTAATAAACACTTTCTTTGATAAGTTACTAACATAGGGCACATAGGAATATGAGAAGCATTTTTTAACACACATGAATCGCATGAGGTAATTTGTGCATGAGAAGAGAAGCCAAATGCTACCCCCCTGCTTGGTGGCCCCCCTACATCCCATCAAAATGGAAACTCCAAAACGTTTAGCAATATTCTTTCGAAGTAATATATATCACACATATTGTTTTAAACATGTATGACAATTGGTATTTATCACTTATTCGTGATACTCATATGCATTGTATTATTGACATTTATCTAGGTCATAATCAATAACTTTTATTTCATTTCATTCACAATTTTCAAGACAACAAATCAAGGAGATTGTTGTTCCACTACTAGCAATCACATCTCTATTGTGCCACCCTTTGTAATTATTTGAATTGAAAATTTCCATCACTTGAAGACGATGTGCATGATTTAAACATATCACTAAATGCAATTTATATAGACCTATAAACTGTACTTTGAATCTAGCACATTACCAAGGACAAAGAGAGAGAGAGAGAGAGATCTCAAAGGACAACCACTCCCCACTCCCACACATGTAAAGGCAATTGAGTTGAGCACCCCTCCATGTGTGGTCCTTTTGGTTGTTATGCCATGTAATAGATCTGATACCCTTTCCTTAAAGATTAATCACATCTACTAATCCAACATTAAGCTATAGTGATAGCCATCGTCTTGCTATCATGTCTTTTCAACTTGTGTTGATTACTTGTGAGCACCCCTCCATGTGTTGTCCTTATGGTTACTATGCCATGTAATGGATCTAATTTGCTTTCCTAAAAGATTTATTGCATATACAACAAATGATAGATGTTGGGTGTTTTTAGGTTAACATGTGGATTAACTTGTGTCTCGGCCACTAATAAAGGCCCCCACCCCTTTGAACTTAATCTCTCGATTTTGAGAGATAATAAATATGTTTCAAACATCAATGTTCATCCTCACCTATGCTAGCTTCCAAGGAGAACTAGAAAAGGTGCATTGCAATTGTCACCTACTATTCCAAAACATATGGGTAAAGTAAGTTTATGCTGGGGAGAAAGCATCTCAATTCAGCTGTGTTGTGTTGAGCTCATATTCTTGATTCTCTTCTTCTCCATCTTGGGGATGGTATTCTATTATGCCTCTTACAAGACATTGTAAATTACATTAAGGTTGGGGAGGTTGGCTGAGTTGTAGCTACTAAGGTTCAATTGAAGGGTTAGAACTTCATAGATGGTGAAACTTTTGTACAAGTGGGACCAAAAGCTTCATGATAGAAAGTGTTGAGTGAATGAATCTTAAAGCTATAGCAAAACCTACCTCTAGAAAAGATGCATTTCTTCCCTAGAGTCACTCGTATCTCATGTATCTAGCCTATAGGAGTGTTATGTGATTGGCAATTAAGGATAGGAACCTTGTGTATTCACACACACACACACACACACACACACACACACACACACACACACTCTCTCTCTCTCTCTCTCTCTCTCTCTCTCTCTCTCTCTCTCTCTCTCTCTCTCTCTCTCTCTCTCTCTCTCTCTCTCTCTCTCTCTCTCTACGTATGTGTGTGTGTGTGTGTGTGCGCGCATGTGCCTCCCCCCCCGCCCCCCCCCCCCCCCCCGCGGGCCAAATATAATGGACTAATCATCTTTTGCAACCTCACAAAGCCACTAACGAGGTGCACATATTTGTAAGCTCTTTTACTTCAAAACCAAATGGGAGACATACTAGTAGATAATTTCTTTTAGTGAAGGAAGATGGGCCTTGCATTGGCAAGAATGCATAAATTCTTATGGTCATCCATGTTAATGGCTATATACAAAATATCCTAGTCAAATGTAAAAGTGACAAGGAAGATAGTCAAGTATTTCTCATCAAAACGTTAATTTCATATGATTACCTTGTTGAGCAAGGGAAGGGGACCACAACACCCTACTCCTAATAGATCTGACCAAGAACCCATGCAATGTGAGGCAAACAACAATCAATATGTATGGCTCATCGAAACCTCCTCTTGTAATGAGTCCAAATTAGTGATGTAATTGTTCACATGGAGGACAAACCATGCATAATAACTTAGACAACCTTTGAAACCACAAAGCATACTTGAGTACAACAAGTCTTGTTGGGAATGCTATTGATTTATTCATAAATTACTCTAAAATATCATTGTATTGGAAAGGGTGGTGGAAATCCCGCCTTTGTCCCACATATATGTGTCAAAGTGTAGCATTGTAGAAGCAAATGCATGAGCAGAGAGAGATTGAGAGAGTGAGAGAGAGAGTGGGTGTGTATGTGCATGTGTGTCTCTTTCCTAGTCTCTCCCTCTCTTTCTCTTATTCTCTCTTTTTGTCCTCTATTATATTTCTCTCTATATTCCTCTCTTTCCTTGTCTCTCTCTATCCATCTCCCTCTCTTTCTCTTATTCTCTCTTTTTGTCCTCTATTATATTTCTCTCTCTATCGTCTCTCTCTCTCTCTCTCTCTCTCTCTCTCTCTCTCTCTCTCTCTCTCTCTCTCTCTCTCTCTCTCTCTCTCTCTCTCTCTCTCTCTCTCTCTCTCTCTCTCTCTCTCTCTCTCTCTCTCTCTCTCTCAAAATGACTCCTCTCTTTCTTTGTAACTCCATCTCTACAGGGGAGAGAGGGAAGAGAGTACGTAGAAGAGAGGGAAAGAGCATGTGTGGAGTGGTGAAAGAGAGAGAGGACACACTCCAAAGCTTGCACCCAAATCTCACTCCTTGTACACACTTGTAAGAGGATAGTTTCAGAATAACTTGTTGTCTGCTTACTCTTGCCATCCACTACTTGCAATTGCAAGCTCATGGCATATGTGCTTGAGCATGGTGAAGGTGCATCTTCAAGATTCTTTTATTGCTATGATCAACATATTTGTAGAAGTAGATAGGAAACACACAAACATTAGTTAAAAAGATTAGCGTATGGATGCACAAGGACATTTGAAAATTATAACGATGTGGAAGATATGTGATAGTTTTGAACTTGTGGCCCATGTTTGAGAGTTCTATGTAAAGAGATGTCACTAGAAACCATCTTATCCATTGGATTTTCTTCTTATTGGTCCATGATAGTTTCTTTAGAAGCCATCACTAGTATGAAGTGGGAGTACTTCTATTGATGGTTGTTCTGCAATGGGCCCTCTCACACTAGATTTGGATGTGTACCATATAATTGACATTAATTCCGAGAGAGTTCATATGATGTTTACTTTGGTTTAAATAAGAAAATACTCAACTATTTGTGAAAATTTGTGATAGATTGTTGATCAACATTTGATTTCTTATCTTTATGTTTTATATTAAATGTTGTTGGGTTTATGACATGTTAATAAGAAGGCATGCCACTTCAATATATATGCAAATGGTACTCTTGAGTAATTATATAAATAGATTTTGTTTTTTATTTGGTGATTTTTGTGGGACGTGTGGTAGAAGGGGGAGAGAAGCTCAAGACTCCTTGCATGCTATAATGAATTGCATGTGGAGATCCTCTTTAGTTGGTATACCCATTTTTGTGACAATAGTTTACACTTGCTAAAGGTTTGATGCAAACAATTCTATCATTTTGGAGTAAGCATTCTTAGGGGTTCTTTCCTATGAAGAAGTAGCTTTATGTCAAAGAGCAAAGGAATTCAAAAGGTTTTTTGTGAACTGAAACATGGAGAGAGAGAGAGAGAGAGAGAGAGAGAGAGAGAGAGATGTCAAAGATATGCTTAAGTCTCGTTTTAACATCTATGAGGTTGTATATGTACATTAGTAAAAAAGGTTGTTGTATGACCTTTTCTTTTGCAAATAAGCTCCTTAGTGGGCTCTTGCTTGGGTGTTTAATTCCCTTAGAGTCTCCTCTCCCCACATTTGTTGTGAGAAAAATTATAAGTTCATTTGATTTGTTTAGCTATAGTTCATGCTCAAGCATGAACTATCCTGATATTGGATACTTAGACTATGTAAATTACGCTTCATTTAAGCATAAATTTTGTTTTTGAAATTGTTACATATGGGGAGATGTGGTGCATCTAGAAATGTGGCCACTTTTGTTCAGTATGATGTGATGTGCAAAGGGCTTTCATGAGGAGTTCTTACATGCAAAGGGGAGCTAGCACAAGGTCCTAGTCTATCAAGCATACTAGTATCTCTTATCACGCAATATTAGATACTAGCTTTGAGTTCAATTTTAGGAACATGCACCAAAGTTAGTTATGGAAACACCTATAATCATACATACTTATATCTTTTGTGGTGTTGGGATTGTTGGCTAGCATTCAAGGCATAGTTGTGATCATAGTTTTGGTACAATGGACAATACAAAACATGGTCTTGCACTTCAAAATGAAACTTTATCTCATGTAAAGTATGTATTGGTAAGATTCATGAGTCAATGTTTTAAGTCACTCCCTTTTAGATGCTCATACTTTTGTCTTAATATGAGGGATGAGGAAGTTGTTAGTCATATTCAAGACCCCTCCTTGTTATGGGCTTCATTGCCCTATTACTTGTCAGAGAAGTTTCAAAAGCAATAGAGGAGTTCCTAAATATCCAACTAGTGTTCCACATGCACAAAACACTAGACTGCTTTTGAATAGCTCCGTGCAGTAGTGCGGAACTACCACAAAGCAATGAGCAAAGCTGTTGTGCTATCGCATGGCAACTTTGCTCAATGATCCATTTTCCCTATTTCTCTCCCCTCTTTTTCTTCTCCATTTCCAAGTTGTTTCATTTCTCCCTCTCTCTCCCATCTCCTATCCCTTGAATCCAACAAATGAACCCATTGTCCACCACATTACGCTGACACCAGTATATTTCCAAATAGCCTTAACACCCTCACATAATGCCACAAATCAAAGTAACACATTGCAACATTAATAATATCATTGCGGTTTCCCTTCACCACAACTAGCAAGAGACTTGCCTAAAATCCCCTCCAAACAAAACAATATTTCCACCAAATGGCGTATCACACCTCATAACATCTCCCAGACTTCTATCAACTACTTCAAAGGCACATCGATGGGCCATATGAATCTCATCCCACAAAATAAGGTTCAACTGTCTCAACAACTAAGTAAGGTCACTTTAAACAGGAATGTTACATGTGGACTAACTATTCAAGTCTACTGGGATTTTAAACCGTGAGTGAGCTGTACAACCACTCGGCAAGAGCTAGGCAACTATGCCACACAACACTATCGCCAGCACTACATGACTACCGTTGCGTACCTTCACAAGTAAGCACTTATACGAGAAAGTTTTTCCAGACCCACTGGGGCCATCCAAAAAGAATACACCCCCAACATTTGCATCAACAACATCCATAACTACAACAAGGTAACTCTCTATCCATCATTCAACATTGCCTCCATAGATTCAAAGACCCTATGCTGTTTAGATGTGTTGTATGCATACTCATCTTGCAAAAAGGGGTTAGTATGCAACTAAGAGTTTGGCTGATGAAGTTCTTCACCCTGTATGGTGCAAAAGGTCCTAGAGATATAACAAAGCCATGTTAGATGCCTCATACTGCAAAACACCAGGAGAGGCATGCACATGTTGTAATTGCAATCTATGTAGGATATCCTCTACCATTGGTACCAAAAATATTTCCCATAAGTGGCCAAGCTGAGTTGGCTCATAAAGACCAAAATTGCAACAAATGAAGTATGAAGTTGAGCGCCAATTTGCATGGAGGCAGCTTTTTCTAAGCATATAGCATACTCATCATCACTCTCCAACATACCCCTTGCAATGCAAACATCCCTAAAAGTATCATAGACCACATTGTCAATAGTATGCAGATTTTCAAAAGAAGTACATCCTCAACACTCTGTTAAAAGCATCCACAAATAGAAAAGCTCACCACAAGTAGGCACCAATAAATACATCTGACCACATGTATTCCCACGCTTCCTCTTTGTCCATATCTTATGCCATGTGTTCCACACCCAGTACATTGGGAAGTCTTGATAGCAGACAGTTCTAGCCTTCGAATAAATACGATTGTACACAAACCATTCAGTAATAGTAGTCTTTTGGAGGTCTTCATTTTGCATAACATTCGATATACTATTTGCATCTCAAAACACCACATACGTCTCAGCATACAAGTGCACCTACAACTGATGCATGTCAGGCTTTTCATTGTGCAATGAGTAATCATAGATCCACCACATGCCTTAGACATAGAAATATATCATGCATCCAAATAACCATGAATCCTGTCCATCTCATGAACACTATCACCATTTTGCACTGAATCAACACCGATAGAAAATTTGATGGTTACACGGTGTCGCAGCACATAGGGTTGAAGGTCACCACAGGGGTTTGGCAAGAGAAGAATGTATGGGGGTTCAATAGCTTAGACTCCAAAGATAGTAGAGATAAGAGAAGGGTTGAAGGTTTCAAGCCAAGTTCTTAAAGATGTTGACAGAGCTTCCAACTTCCTCTATGTTGCTCAGATCGCCAATCTAATGCTTCCATTGGCTCCGAAAGGGGGGTAAGATACTAGCACACCTAACCAAAATTCTGCCAGATCGCTCCTTCTTCATCTCCCCTTCGGAGTACTGTTCATTACCTGAAAAAAGGGATCGTGCGTCGCATGATTTCGTCAATCTCTCTTTTTACATAAAATCCTCTCAAATTGGCTGAAAGCTACATGCTTTCTTTTACATGTCATCCTAATCTAGAAGTTGTTTATAGTTTTATGGATTTTTATAAGAGATAATATCTAGAATATCAAAAATTGACTAAAACTTGTCCAAAAATCTAATATTTTTGAACCATGGACACTAACACTAATGTATAAAATGGCGTTGGCTCTCTAAATCAATAAGAAAGCCACACTCTAGATTTTTTTACATGGTGTAGTGGCACAACATCCACCCCCTCTTAGCTTGCACATCCTTTGGCATGTGCCAAAGTCTTACGGATCTGTAGAGTGTCAGAAGAAGTATCTTCTGCATGTCAATGTCTTCATCTTCTACCTCTTCTTCTTCCTCTCTATCTTTATGCTCTTGAATTACATCCAAGTCTTCTAACTCATATGTTGAACTTTCTCTTTGTTTGAAGAGCTTGATTCTTTTTCCATCTATGGGTATCTTCATGCTTGTTCCATCCAATTCAGCCAATGAATATGTGGCATTGTCATGAACGACCTTTACCACATATGGGCCAAATCAACGCTTTACCATCTTCTTAGAAGCACTGTATTGATTGTCTAGGTTGCTGTCATAGACAAGCACCCAGTCATTTTCTTGAATTGTTCTTGGCCGAAGTCGATGTCGCTTATCAAATATTCTTTTGTTCTTTAGTCTTGCTATCTTTAGCTTCTCAATAGCTGCTTGAACATCTTTAGGCCTTCTTTCTAGCTGCCATATGCGCAAAGTCAACAACTCTTCTCTACTGATGTCTTCCTCCCAAGGTAGAATACTCCATGTGAGAATAGATTCTTCAATTGGCATAATTGGTTGTTGTCCATGCATAAGTTCAGCTAGCATATAGCCAGTCACTGTATTGTGAGTAGTCTGGTCAGCCCATAATGCAAAAGATAGCATTTTAGGCCATTCTTTGATCTTTCCTCTACAAGACTTTGCTAGAGCTTTGAGAATAGGCCAGTACCCTCTCTCACTTTTTCCTAAATGAAACAATTACACATAACCTTTTCTCATAAAACATAAATCCATCAGCATAAGACGATGAATCAATTGGAATCCAGTTATTGGCAATTAATTTATTTCAATCAGCTTGAAAACTGGGGTCTTGATAATATGTATCTTTCATAAGGATAAGAGAATCAAAATATATCACAGAAATATTATGAATAGTTGGTCTTTTACTCAAGGCATCAGCAACAACATTTTCTTTTCCGGGTTGATATTGGATAAGTGGATGAAAACTTTGAATAAAAGCAGCCCATTTAATATGTCGGTCAGATATTCGTGGCTGACTAAGGAGATGTTTTATTCTTTGTTGGTTTGTTTTAATCATGAATTAAAATCCCATTAAATAGTGTTTCCATTGATGTAAAGCTTGTACTACATCTAGTAATTCATTATGATAGGTAGAATACTTAAGTTCAGAGGGTTTAAGCTTGCAGGTGGAGTAGGCTACTAGGAAAAATGGTCTAGTAAAGTCAAGGAGTTGTAATACAGGAGCATGAGTTAAAGCATGTTTCAGTAAATCAAAAGACTTTTGTTGATTTTCAAACCAATGATACACAATACCTTTCTTTAATGATTTTGTCAAAGGTAATGCAAGTAATGAAAAATTTCTCACAAATTTTCTGTAAAAGCTAGCAATACCTAAGAAAGAATGTAATTCATGCACATTTTTAGGTATCGGCCAATTTAAAATTGCTTCTATCTTTTTAGGATCAACTTTAATACCTTCAGATGAAACAATATGTCCTAAGTATTCAATTTGTGTTTGGAAAAATTCACTCTTTTCAAGATTAGCATATAATTGATTCTCTTTCAGTAAATTGAAAACCAAAGATAAATGTTCATAATGCTCGTTCTCATTCTTACTGAAAACCAATATGTCATCAAAGAAAACAATGACACAATGTTGATGCTTCAAAAATATGCGATTCATCATACGATTAAATGTGGCTAGTGCATTAGCATAACAAGGAATTCATAATTTCCAAATTGAGTTCTAAATGCAGTTTTGAAAATGTTAGATGTGTCCAATTGTACTTGATGGTATCTAGATTTAAGATCTATTTTGCTAAATATTGTAGCCCCTTGTAGTTTGTCCATAAGATCGTCTACCCTGGGGATCGGATATCGATTTTTGACAGTGATTTTATTTAGGGCACAATAATCAATGCACATCCTATAAGTGTTGTTTTTCTTTTTAACTAATAGGACATGTGCACCAAATGGAGAACTACTGGGCCTAATAAGTCCTCGAGTTAACAATTCTTCAACTTGAGTTTGAATTTCTTTATGTTCAATTTGATTATATCGATAAGGTGCTTTACAGTGTGGTTGAGAACCTGGAATTAAGTCTATTTTATGATCTTCAGGACGTGTGGGTGGTAAACCAGGTGGTAAGTCAGCAGCAAAACAATCTTTAAATTGTGAAAGAAATTATGCATGCCTAGGATGCATCTGATTTTCCCTAACTTCAATTTCATTCACCCAGATTAAATAGGATTTGCTATTTTTTCTTAATGCATGTTTAGCCTATGTATGACTAAGCAATGGAAAATTATCAAAAGTGTGCATACCATGCAATGTGATTTGTTTCCCATGAGGATAAATCTTCATTGAATGCGTGGAATAATCTATATTGGGATTATACTTATGACGCCAAGGCATTCCTAAAAGAATGTCACTAGATTGTAGAGGCACAACTAAGAAATTTCTAAGTTCAACATAATTACCAATTTTAATTTCTAAGTCATGCACTTCTTGTGTTCCATTGTATCTAGTGCCTAAGAATGCAACCTTGATGTGATAATTAGTAGAAACAATATGTAATTTCAATTATTTGACCAATTTTACAGAAATAAAGTTATGCGTACTCCCATCATCATGTAAAACAGTTTTTTCTTTACCATGCACAAGACCTTTCATCGTTAATAAAGAATGGGGATTTGGTATACCTGGTAAAGTATCTAAAGTAGTGACGTTATCGTCATTGTCTTCCGTGAAATCTTGCATTTCTTTATGTTCTTCATCTTCAGTCGTTCCCAAATAGTTGATGTGAACAGTTGGCTTTTTGGATTGACAATTTGCTACTAGATGTCCAGGTTGATGGCATTTATAACAAACTATGGATTTGGCTTTAGACACGTTATTGGTAATAGCGGGAAGTTTAGGAATATTGGGATTTGGCTAAAGAGATATCTTAGGATTTAGATTTGTGTTTGATGGTAAAGCAGAGGGTCGTATCCAAGATTTACGGAATGAAGATGGAAGAAAGAGGTTTTGATTGAATCTTTGAAAATTAGAATTGAATTATTTTGTACCGAAGTTACCATTGTTTGAGAATTGTTGTGGTCGCTTCTCTCGTCCTTGAATTTTGTCTTCAGCATCATGGGCCAAGAAAATTGTATCTTCGAGAGTCGTTGGCTTGAACATGTTCACTTCCGCATAAAAGTGACCAAGCAAACCAAACATAAACTTGCATTGATGGGTCGCCTCAGGTACATCTTCGAGCATTCGAAGTTGCAATAAAGCATTCCAAAAACGCTAAGTATATTGGGAAATAGGCTTGTGATCTCTTTGTTGCAGAAGATCCCACTATTTGATTGCTTTTTAGTGGAATTGGGGTGGAAAAAAATTCTGTAAAATTTTCTTTTGGAAAGTCTCCCAAGTAGTAGGACAATCAATGCTTTTGCGGACAACAATCCACCATAAGGATGCTCTGTCCACTAAATGATTAGTGACACACTTAATTTTGTCTTTTTCAACATACTATTCTTCATGGAAATAATCATCAAATCGACTTATAAAAGCAAGTACAGTCTTTTCATCATGTGATCCATTGAAAGTACGAAATTTCAAATTTCTTTTACTTATCTTGGTTTCTTTCCGAATAGATTGTGCTTCAAGTGTCGCATCGATCGTACGCCGTATAATATCTTCGAGTTGCTGTCCATCTTGATCGGCAGTAGATTGTTGCAGACTTGCCAATTGAGCTAGCAAAGTTTGACGTGCTCTTTGCTCCTCTTGAAGCTGTATCATAATTAGGTCCAATTTTTGCTCCATTATTGGTTCCGATAAATCACCTTTGGCCATAAAATCTTCCATATTTTGATCGGTCATCCTGCAAAATTTCAAACAATCTCACACACTCGAAATCCTATTAGCGAGATGAGCGTAGCTCAAGTTTGAGTTTACAAGGCTTGCTTCTTCTTTTTTTATAAGTGGCTTTTTATGATCTTTCTTCTTCACTGCTATAGAAATTGATGTCGACCTTCTTCCAAGCGTATACTCCTTCCGTGTAGACTGCATATAGCAATCTATTTGCTGGAATTTGGCTCTGTTAGAGCACAGGTGTGAACAGGGGCTTGCATGAAAGTTAAAAGCCGGCTCAAGAGTTGTTGTGTGTGAACTCCTGCTATGGGAGAGTTTGGAACTTTGGGAATTTAAATTTGAAAGCTTAGGAAGCTTTAAGCTTTAGCTCTTTAAGCCTTTAAGTAAAAGGTCTTTTGCCTGAATCGAAACGACCAGGACGAGAGGATGTCGGCGCTAAATTCGGCACCGTTCAGCATGTCCTGCCGCCGTCGTTTGTAAAACTCCAAGTCTTAAGCTTTTTTTAAAAGCTTAATTAAACACTAAACTTTAATTCTTTCTGAGAAGCAGTAGACTTAGCAATGAAACTTCCCGGTGGTCCTCCGCCTGTAGAGGTTGATCCTTCGTGATCCGACTGCATAGTACAGGGTTCTTCATCGCCAGGAACGCGCTGGTATTGACGGATTGTCGAGAGATTGACTGTAGAGCCTATTCGTTCCAGAAGCTTCGCCTTTACGCAAGATGGTAAGCGATTGGAAGCCCTCAATCTCAGCTTTGCTCTGATACCACTAGTTCACAAATCGGATGCCATATGCATGCGTAGTGAGCGCGGAAGGTCCCCAAGAACAAAGAAATCTACTTTTTGCTCAAAAACCAAAAGAGTAGACTTGCACGACATGAAGCAAGAAGACCAATTGGATACAATCTCCTCCCATGCCTTGTGTGAGCGCTCCACAAATCATGTATTTAATATATTATTCATCTCCAAGCTCAAAAATAGCCCAAATTTACAATTAGTACGCTTTAGCTTTTGTGTTTGTTTTTGTCCAAATAAAGAATAAAGTGGTTGGGTGCCCCAAGAGTCGGCTATGCCCAAATACAATGACCAATAATTAATATTTAAATCGTGCATCCATGTGCAAATAAAATAAAAAATATATATCAAGTACTTTAATAAATAAGCGCATCAAAATAAATATTGGCGCCACGCCTAAGATGCACGCCCATAAAAAATGATAATTTCTTCTAAATAACTTAAATACATGCTATAGCCTTGTGTTTCCCAGCGCCACCGTCGCCTGCTCTACACATCAACTGAAGCATTCACAATTGTTAGAAAACAATAAAATTAAACCGACAAAAGTAAATACCTAGCAGTCTTCAGCTACAAAATAAATAAATAGGTTGAAACTCTATCCTAACCTTAATTTAATATGAGTGCGCACTCTAAACTCATAAACGTCCATTAATTTAAATATGTATTTTGCAGAATCACCCGTTATGGAATCACATACTTGCACATTAAATTAACGAGACACCCGAAAAGGATAGGCGTCCCCATCGACTTTTCGCACAAGGAATCCACCTTGTGTATGAGCCTCGACAAATAAATTTAATTTTACGAAATCCATCGCAAAACCTCACGGAATCCACCGTGGAATATCCCTCCTGGCATCACTTTCAACAGCCATGGAATGAAATTTAGCAAGTATAGATCCTTTAGCTTTATCTTCTTCCATCAGCTCTTCTTCATTGTCATATCTTACATGTGATAGCATGTCAACAATTGGATTCGCCTTTCCTGCAATATGCTTTAATTCAGGGTTGAGAGATTTAATATATGCAATCCATCTTAGCATAGCAATGTCAGGTGTTGACCAGTTGGCAATCATGCCCGAGTGAAAGACAATTAGTTTCTACCGCTACGAAAGCACCTATAAAGTATTCACAATCACACTTTAATGCTGTTACAACTCCCCACAATTCCCTTTTTACTTGTGCATACCTTCTTTGACGTTCATTGAGAACCTTTGCTCCAAAACGAATTGCATACCTATTACCTTCAAGGTCTTGGCCAACAACCCATCCTATCCCAATGGGACTTGTATCCACAGTAAGGATGATGGGTTGACCATTTGAATAATCAACCCTTTTGAGAGTGGGGACTGAAATTAACAAATTCTTTAGTTTGCGTACAGTGAGAGTATGCTCTTCCTCCCAAGAGAATCTTTGGCCTTTTCTTAATAATTGATAAAGATTTTTGGCGACATGAGCAAAATGTGGTATCCATATGAGATAGAATACACATGCGCCAAGAAACCTTCTGACCTCTAAGATATTTGTGTATTTTTCTTACATTCTGCTGATGGCATCTATCTCGATTGGTGAAGGTTTACGTCCATAGGGACCACACAAATGTCCGACCATTACGACTTTTTCTACTCCAAAAATTGACTTAGCTCCAGAAAAGGTAAGATGTACCTCTTCTTACCTTGTCAAAATCCTATCACAATCATGAATATGGTTAACTACAAATATCCTGCAGCCATCTTCGTCAAGCTCCTCATTCTTTTCATTGACTTCACATCCCTTGATAGGTACATCATCAAGAAATGGAAGAGTAAGTTGTGGAATAAAGTCCCATAAGACTTTGTGCATGTCATTCATCATATGGGCTATGGAGTTTGTTGCACCTTGTGGTAGAGTGCACATGTGGACCAATCCAAGAGGTGTCTTTATTGTGGTAATGTCTCGACTTTCTAATGAAAGTTGAAATTGGTCATACCCTGAATATAGGTCGCCCATGGAATAAATTGCTCTACTTGTAAAAGCTTCAACAAACTCATTAACAATTGGACCCGAACCAACATTTGGGATTGTGACACGATTAACAGGATGTAGATCTTGAATGCATCGTAAAGATCCATTTTTCTTGGGCACAGTAAACCATCAATTTGAGTAAGGTGCTAAAGAAGGTTCTAAAATCTTCATTCTAATTTTCTCATTTAGAAGTTCCAATAATTTGGGCAAATGCGCCCTTGGAACAAGAATAGGCTTGAGGTTCCAAGGTACATGTGGGACCGTAAAAATGACCATAGAAGCCACAATATTTGGATCCACACAACCTATTTCACTTGGTTGAAATGTAAAAGCTTTTCTGCGTTTCATTATCATTTGCATAAAAGAGTATTTTCCAGTCCGCGAAAGGAAAGAATTTTCACCTATTTTGAGCTCTTTTATACTTTTAGATGTGAACTTGTGATCAATGTTGAAAGGATCACAAAGACTTGGCTAATTTGCTGCCCTATTAGCCAGCCCTTCACTTTCAAGAGGCAGTGGAACTGCCACATGCTTGACTTTCTTATCCACCATCTTGTATTTTATCTCCACTTGCGCTTCAGCCTTGTTGAGTAAACCAATATCTTCTTGCTCAACAAATTCTTGAATTGTTTGATAAAAATCTAATGTATATACTTCTATGGACTAATTTTCAGCCTGATTTTCTGTATGAGCAGCTGCATATATTTCAGCCAATGTGGCAGTAGTAATCAATCCAAAAAAAATGCTCAAAATATCTTCATTTTCAGCCACCATCATGTCATAAGTTTTCAGCTCCCTTTTTACATGACATAAATATTTTCTTTCAACTTTAGTCATGGGTGGAATAGACTTATAACAACCCATACTAGTGGTTGTACATACATACAGATTTGCTAGAGAGAGTTTCTGTAGCATAAGGAGGTTCAATATTTTTACATGAGCACTGCCATAGCTTCCTTTTATAGCAGTGCAGCCCAAAAACCCTTGAATTCTTGGGCATTAAGAGGCACATGATAATCACGTAGTAGATCTCTATTTCGATGATGGTTAACACACACGGTAAGAAATTGGACAGCTCGTTCATATTCCTTGCTTTGGATTCGAGCATAGGAAGAACCATCATTTAGAGCTTTTGTTTCCAAGCGGGCTTAAAAAATGTAAGGTTGTCCAAGAATGATAGGGTAACTACAAGAGTCTTGAACAAAAAAGTGAAAATTGTCTTTTATGTCTCCAAAAGTTACATGCACATTAGGACATGCAACATATAACTCTCCAGAAGAGCTATTTGCAGATCTCATTCGCCAACCTGGATCAACATCTATGGGTCATCTGCCACTTTCATAGAGACTCCTTACCATGATGTTTATCTTCGAGCCATGGTCTAAGAGTGCAATACATGGTGTCTCTTTTTCTCCAATTTTGACGACTGTCTCCGTTGTTGCTCTTGCCCAATGTGTACGGGAGTAGTGGCTACTTGGAATGAATTGAGCCTCTTCCTCCTCAGGCATGTGCTGTAGACAACCTTCTTTTTGAGAGGTGGACTGCCCAACTGGTTTAGACCAGTCGACCATTACATTTTCAGCTTTCACTTCTTTAATTATTGCATTCATGCTTTCTTTATCTTCAGCTTCAATTACTGCAATTAATTCTTTAATTGCTTCAAGATGAATTCCTTGTGAAGTCAGTTTCTCTTCATCCTGCACAAAAACTCGAAGAACTTGCAAAAAAACATACACTATTTCTTCAGCTTCATCACCAACATATAGTCTTTTCCTTTTGATTACATTAATAATTACATCATGGAATTCACATTTGAAAATTCCAAGAAATTTGCCTAAGGTGAATTCAAATTTGCTTCCCAAAATTCATTCTTCTAGGACTCGTTTGAGATTGGTTGCAAATTCTATGTCAGACTGCAAATTCTAGCAGCTGCTTGCCTTTCTTCTTTCCTTCAGTCTTCTTTGTTTGTGGCACATCTTTCATCTCTTGATCTGGGGTTATATTTTCAACAAGCTTTGGTTGTTCAAGCGTTCTTCTAGTTACCCGTTTCGGGAGCCAAAGAGGAAGGCCCTGGTTCATCTTCTCTTTAGTTCAATCAAGATTTCTTTATGATTGACGTCAGCCAAATGTGCAAAGGCAGAAAGAGAATCTATTGGTTCTTTCCAACAAGTTATTCCTCGAATGCATTGATTGGCATTAGCCAAATCTTCTTTGGCTGCTTTACCACATTCCATTTGATCTAGTGCCTGCATCCATACTTTAGATTGCACATTAGCTTTACATGCTTTCAAATTTGATTTAGTTTGCTCAATTTGCAGCCCATAGGTAGCTGCATCAATTGCTGTGTAGGCATTCTTTACAGCAAAATCTTCTAATCTTTTCTTCATTCCACCATTGCCAAAATTTGGCTCCAATGGAAGACTAGTTTCAGTTGCATGAATTTTTTCGTCTTTCCAAAAGACAAGCTTCTATGCTTTAGCCTCACGGAAGGCAGAACACTCACTCTTGTCATGTTGTTGGCTATCACACCAAATACAACGCCTCTTAAAGCCTTCTCTCATGGGTCTTTGAGTTGATGATCATCCTCATTCTTCAACTTTGACATCCAACTTCTCCACATTGGAACTAATTTATGTAAGATTCAGATGAAGATCTCGCATGCTTTTAACGAGTTCATCCATTACATCATTTTTAGAAGGAATAGAAGAAGAAAGAGTTGGTTGATTAGTTAAAGGAATAGGGGATTTTGAAGGTGGAACAAGCTCCATCAATGGAGTTGTTGAAGTTGAAGTAGAACCCAATCTTAGTTGCATCCACTCTCTTCGAGCAATCATGTTAACTACATCAATAACATCTTTCCATGCAGTCTTGACTCCTGATTTGGAGGTAGCATCTTCTAGGCGATCAACAAGCTCCTCTTGCAGAATGGGATCTACAGCCTTAAGGAATAATTCAATCTTATGACCTTCCATACTTTGTTGGTCTTCAACATTAAGTTGTCCAAACTTACTTTCAAACTCATGGTATAAAGCTGTTGTAGCTAAACCTTTGTTGGGTTTCTCAACCCAATCAGTGAAACTTTTCTTTGTCATTAGGCCAGAGTCTTCTAAGAAGAATTCTTCACGTAGGACCACGTGGGTTTGGCAAGAGAAGAATGTACGGGGGTTCAAGAGCTTAGACTTTGGAGATGGTAGAGATAAGAGAAGAGTTGAACGTTTCAAGACAAGTTCTTGAAGATGTTGATAGAGCTTCCAACTTCCTCTATGCTGCTCAGATCACCAATCTGATGCTTCCATTGGCTTCGAAAGGGGGGTAAAATACCATCACGCCTGGCCAAAATTCTGCCAGATCACTCCTTCTTCATCTCCCCCTTTAGAGTGCTGTTCACTGCCTGAAAAAAGCGATCACGTGTCACACGATTTCGTCAATCTCTCTTTTTACATAAAATCCTCTCAAATTGGCTAAAAGCTACATGCTTTCTTTTACATGTCATCCTAATCTAGAAGTTGTCTATAGTTTTATGGATTTTTACAAGAGATAATATCTAAAATATCAAAAATTGGCTAAAACTTGTCCAAAAATCTAATATTTTTGAACCATGGACGCTAACACTAATGTCTAAAATGGCATTGGCTCTCTAAATTAATAAGAAAGCCACACTCTAGATTTTTTTACACGGTGTGCGCGTAGTGGTACTACAACGGTCATATCCCTTGTACACGTACTTATATATATACTTAATAGCCACCATTGTCAAGCACACCTTCACATTGATGTGTACATTATACTTCTTAGTCAAGAAAGGATTATATGGAACAATCCACTAATTACGAGTAACATGACCATTTATGATCATCGAGTATGTTTTTTGTGAAACACATGAGCAATCAAATCCAGACAGTCATAAGTACTCTGTCTAGGCAACAAAGCATTAGTTATCTCTAACCACTTTGAATTACCTATCATTGTTATAAAAAGGTCAAGTTTTCCCTTGCATCACACTATAGCCACGGTGATCTAATACAATTGGTACATGTGCCTTTGGATTACCTATCATTGTTTTAAAAAGGTCAAGTTTTCCCTTGCATCACACTAGCCATGGTGATCTAATACAATTGGTACATGTGCCTTGGCCCACCAGTAAGATGATGTCAAAACTATCCTCTTGCCCAACAAAGGCACTAGCAATTTGCACTAGCCCATTATCGTTTGCCCCCACCCAATTGGTACATGTGCCTTGGCCCACCCATAAGATGATGGCAAAACTATCCTCTTGCCTAACAGATGCACCAACAATTTGCACTAGCCCATTATCGTTTGCCCCCACCATGCCTACAAAGCCTTTATAGGCCTCAGATCGCAACATTGATTGATTTTGACGACACTAAGCCAACCTGCACGGCTCTATACTACAATATGCATCAACAATAAATTGTTGCAATAGTCGACCACCGTGCAATATACACCTCTTAGTATCTTCATGCACTTGACATCGAAACGCATAAATTTGCATCTTGGTGACACAATTTTTATCGGACAATTCATGTATATTAATAGGAACATTGACATCACTATAGGGAATCTTTACATGCCAAAACCATCATCACCCATTGGGAAAAGGAGAACATATAGCATTGGCATACATGCTCTATGCAAGTTTGAAATAGCAATGTATCGCCACCTTGAGTGTAAACGTGAATATCCTAGCGATCAAGAGCATTCTCATCACGCTGCCTCGGCATGATAACATCAATCTCAGTTGCCACAGGAGCCGAGTATTGTTTGCTGGTTCTTTGAACACAAAAAATACTCATTCTCAACTCTTGCAGTGGATTATTTTGCAATTGCACACCCATAGACCTAAAAGCTTGTGCATATATGTTGTGTTGATGCATCATAGATTGCAACTCCCCAAGCAAATATGGTAACAGATCATGCACGAACCCCAACCGATTAAGCAACTCGTGCTCAGTATCATAAACATATAGCTATGCAAATCTTGGCCTTTCTCGACGTTGCATATAAGGAAGCAGAGGACCTATACAATGATAGATAAAGCCATGCAGTCTAAAGGTGTAGCCATTCTCGACACAACAGGTAGCTCATCAACATTAGCCCCGAGGGATACAAACACAAGAGGACTATTGTATATTGGTATGTTATTTTTAAATATCCTACTTCAAGGGTGAATACCATGCAACAAATCATGCAATAGCTATGGTGGACATTGCAATGGTGGCAACATTACTTTTCCGTGTTTCGACAACAGTGCTTTCCAAAAAAAATCAACCCTTGCACCCAAGCCTCACACTCCACAATTTAGCTAAACATCTCTCATATATTTCAAAAAGACTCCCCATGGAATGCACATGTGGCTCTTAAAACAACAACATCGTTAGTGTTGGATGAACATTAGTTGCATGCAAAGTATGCAAAATGGAGCACAACCCACCATTTTGGAAATAAAAAATTGCAATACTATAAACTCACACACCTAATGAAGAACACTCTGGGTGTACTCTAACTAACCAAGCTACCATCTCACAATAATGTACTCTAACTAACCCATCTAACCACCAACTATCCAAGCTACCATCTCTCTCTCTCTCTCTCTCTCTCTAAATTTCTCATCCCTCTCTCTTTTCTAAAAATAAAAACTAAACACGTATAAATTAAAATAAATAAATAATTAATAGATAATAATAAAGCAAATAGCTAAACTATATAACTAACCAATCAATAAAAAATTAAAATAACATAAATCCACATACATAATCTTACTAACTAATAACATAAGAAACTAAAGCAAGTAAATAATTGATAGATAATAATAAAGTAATTCACTAAACTAATTGACTAACCAATCGATAAAAAACTAAACTTATCCCAAACAACTAAAGTAAACAAGTAATTAAACTAACCAACCAATTGATAAAAAAATAAACTAGCCCTAAACAATAAATTAAATCACTAAACTAAATAAACAATTAAAATAACATGTTCTCTCTCTCTCTCTCTCTCTCTCTCTCTCTCTCTCTCTCTCTCTCTCTCTCTCTCTCACACAAAAGTAATTTAATCAATAATAAGCTAAACAAACTAAAAAAAAAAGGCTAAACATGTATAAATAATTAATAGATGATAACACATATAATTAAACTATCTAACTAACCAATCAATAAAAAATTAAACTAATCCTAAACTAAATCGATAAACTCACCCTAAACTCACACACATAATCTTATTAACTAATAATATAATAAACTAAACTGACTAACTAACCCTAAACTAAATAAATAATTAAAAAAGTAAAATAATATAAACTCACATACATGAGCTTAACAATATTTTAAAGTAATAGATAAAAAGAAAAAAAAAAACAAATATCTAAACTAATAACTAACTAACTAAACAAAAAATTAAAATAACATAAACTCGCACACCTAAACTAGCCCTTAATTAAATAAACAATTGAAATAACATATTCTCTCTCTCTCTCTCTCTCTACACACACACACACACACACACACACACACACACACACACATAAAACTTACTAACAAAAAGTAAATAAACTCACACATATAAGATAAACAATTAATTAACTAACCAATGGATAAAAAATTAAACTAACCCTAAATAATTAAAGTAAACATATAATTTAAATAATATGAACTTACTAACCTACCAATAATATAATAAACTAAACTAACTAACTAACCCTAAAATAAATAAATAATAAACAATTAAAATAATTTAAACTCACACACATAAGCAATTAACAATCCAAATTTAACAAACTATTAACATATTCTCTCTCTCTAACAAAAAGTAAATAAACATACAATAAGGTAAACAACAAACTAACTAACTAAAATAATATAAACTCACTAAAATAATATTTTAAAGCAATATCTAAACTAACTAACTAACTAAACAAACAATGAAGATAACATGTTCTTGCTCTCTCTCTCTCTCTCTCTCTCTCTAAACTCACAGTACATATACAATTTAAATAATATAAACTTACTAACTAATCCTAAACTCACACAAATAAGATTAAATATTCACACACACACACACACACACACACACACTCTCTCTCTCTCTCTCTCTCTCTCTCTCTCTCCGAAGCTCCAAT
This sequence comes from Lygodium microphyllum, assembly GCF_053477565.2. Taxonomy (NCBI): domain Eukaryota; kingdom Viridiplantae; phylum Streptophyta; class Polypodiopsida; order Schizaeales; family Lygodiaceae; genus Lygodium; species Lygodium microphyllum. The sequence continues at coordinate 121,954,558 of NC_141146.1, forward strand.
CACACTGATGCCACATGTCAAAGTTCTCTTTCTCCTCTCTCTCCTTTCTCTCTCTCTCTCTCTCTCTCTCTCTCTCTCTCTCTCTCTCTCTCTCTCTCTCTCTCTCTCTCTCTCTCTCTCTCTCTCTCTCTCTCTCCCCTCTAGCTCTCCTACGAGCTGACACTCTCCTGCGACTTATGATGCCTCCTGTGTACTGTGTGCTCTCTCTCCTCCTGAGCCCTAGCGTGTCACTACGCCATTAGTCATAGTCTCCTACATGCTCTCCTACATCAGAGAGAGATCTTTCTCTCCCCCTGAGCTCCAACATTAAACTACGTGGCATGTGAGCTCCAATGTGCTCTAGTGTGCTGCCAGATTGAAGGGACAACGAAGACTAGGTTCTGATGCATTTGCACTCTACACCTACACCTACACCTACACCTACCCTTCCCCCCTCCCCTCCCCCGCCCCTCTTTATGTATTCCTTCTCTCATTCGATCTCCAATATAGCGACCATCAAGCTCTCCTTCAAAGGTTTATCAATCTACACTCTGCGCCTACCCCCCCTTTTTATCTCTCTTTGTGTATTCCTTCTCTCATCCGATCTCCAATACATTGACCATTAAGCTCTCCTTCAAAGGTTTATCGATCTCTCTAATACAATGACCAATACAATGATTAATACATTATGCAAGTAGGCTATCAATGAGAGAGAGAGAGAGAGAGAGAGAGAGAGAGAGAGAGAGAGCATGTACGCATGATTGTGCTCTTAATCATGAGCACAATTATGAGCAATTAACGAGCACTTTTTTGGTTTGATTTGGGAGCTAGGTTTGGGAGCTCCTTGGTGGTTCAACATCGCCCGAACTTGTAGCTCAAATAATAAAGAAGTATAGATATAATAAGAGTCCACCAATTGGAAACTTATCACAAGTTATGGAACTTGTTGGGAAGCTAAGGCAATGGGGCTAGTACGGTGATAGGTAACTTGCCCCCCCCCATCACTTCTATAATTTGTAATTAAAAAGTGAAAATTGAAATTACAACCTGCTTGCTATCAATAAAAATAATTTTGAAAGTGATTGATTCGCTCTCATTCGGCATTGAAGTTGTGGAAGTGATCTACATGCTGCAAAAAAGTCCCGCCTAATGCATTCTAGGATATGAGAAAATGGATAGGCGGGTGCCAAAAGGGTGATGGGTTTTGAACCTTGGGTGATCTATTGCAAGTCTCTACGTCATTCAATAACCACATGCACATGGTATTTACTGGTCTTTGGATGCAACGAGAAAATACGATATAATTAGGGGTTGCAACTTTATTGGGCCCCTTACCCTACAAGACAACCGATGCGCATGACATCGTTCCTAGCATAGAAGATCAGCCTGCAAGTGGCAAGGAAGAACGATTGCCTTTTGGTGATTGGACCTCAAAGAACTATGCTTCACTTTTTTTTAAGTACAGAGGAGGGGCACTACCTACATTAACCATTTGGGTAAACGTTCATGTGGATTGTTTCGGATGAGGTTCTCTCTCTCTCATTCTCTCTCTCTCTCTCATATTCATTCATTCATTCGCTCATTGTTTCTCTAAAGAAAGAGATACAGACCTGCCAAGCACACTTTGGCTACCGCAAACACGGGCAGGTGATGTGCACAGAATAATCTAATGCGCTTGGCCGACCTGCGGGAACGAGGATGGGGATTGAGGAGGTAGCTCCTCTCAAGCCTCCCTGGAGCCATTGTTGGTACCTCACGAACTGTGCATGAGCTGCAGCCTGCGTCTGAACTGTCCTGTGCGCGTATACAGGGTAAATTGCAGCTTCATTATGTGTATCTTCTCTCTCTCTCTCACACACACACACACACACGCACACACACACACACAAGTGCACGCAGAGAGAGAGAGAGAGAGAGAGAGATCCTGGTTCTGACAGTTTTGAACAGTCGTTGCTTTGAGCCGTGTGAGGACTATCCCTTTCGCACATTAATGTATCGAAGAACAGTGGTTTCACCAAAAAAGAAGCAAAAAAGAAGCGCACACATGTTATGAAGGTGTACCTAACAACACTGCCTTAATGATCATTACATTTGCTGATTGGGACTGAGATAGATATTAGGTTGTGTAACCAAGGATTTTATACCACAACACGAACACTCGCATCAGTCTATCATTTTGTTCCACAAAACTGAGTCGAGGCTTTCAAATATAAGAAATGTCCTAACAACTGTTTATGTTTTGATACAGCAGAATGCACCTTAAACATCTTTCTTTACCTCTGACTGCACCTTAAACATCTTTCTTGATCTTTGTGATCGCAGAGCCTTATGCATACAATATGTCCTGTTGACAAGAATAAGCTCTATATAGCGTACATTGATGGCTTCATCTCCCAGTCCTCCCGCAGCTTCCTCTACAACAAGTTCTGGATCTCCCTCTTATGATCAAGAGTTCATTGAAGCTTCATTGTGGACACGTGAGCAAGAAAAGTTGTTTGAAAATGCTCTGGCAACATACGATCAGGATCTCCCTGACCGATGGGAGAAAATTGCAGCAACGGTTCCTGGAAAAGATGTTGCGGAAGTTAAGAGTCACTATGATTTACTTGTGGAGGATATCACTAATATTGATGATGGTAAGGTTCCAGTTCCCACGTATCCTATGCCTTCTACACCAACATTTGAGAGTGCTGGAGAAACATTAGTCGGTATGGCTGAGAGTTATTATGTAAAGAATGTGGTGGGGCAAACATCTGGTGCCTCAAATGCTTCAAGTGGTACTAGTGCCAGTGGGAAACTCAGTACATCCAAATCACTGGATCAGGAGCGCCGTAAAGGGATTCCTTGGACAGAAGAGGAACATAGGTTGGAACTTGTTTTCAGTTTTTCTAATATTGACGGCACAAGTAGAGATATTGCAGCAGTCTTCACAATGCTATCTTTTTGATAACAAGTTGATAGAAGCTGTTCAAATATTGGTGGAAGTTAACAAACTGTGGTACACATGCAACTTTACATGCATTTTAATTATTGATTATTTTGGTCATTCTTACTAAAGTAAGAATTTGCTTTCTTTGTACAATATGGTGCCTGTGACATGTTGGTTGCAACTTAACTTCAGATGACATTCATTAAGCTTCGTGAAGGCTTGGGTGGAGGCTAGAAAACAACATTGATGGGTAGATAAGATTTATCAAGTCCTCAAAATTCAGAAAGGCAATCAAGCACAAATATAGAGAGGCAATCACGTAGAATTTCAGACAGGCAATCGACTAAATAACACAATAGATTAGGCCCTTTGAATGAGAGGAAGCCTCTGTGATCAAGGAAACTCTTAAAATGCTCACAGGTGAAATCAAGATATCGCACAAGGAAATAACTGCAATAGGAAGCCTTCATCCTTCATCCCCTTTTTATTCTCTATGTTCTTCGTTCGGACCACACAGCATCTAGCTAGTTGCTAGCAGATGCCACATCAGCAAGTTTTCTGGGGACCAGTTTAACTCAGCCATTGGCTCAGGGACAGTTTAGCCCGTGCAGCAGAGCCTAGCCTGCACTTGGATCAACTGGAGTTTCTGGGCCAAGAAAGACAGACAGTACAGATGATCATGATCTCTGTCCTTGATCGTCACTGTTCTTCAGCATATGCCAGCAATTAATAATTGCAGCTGTCATTACATATGACACTTTCTCTGCCCTTATTATCAGAGTTCAGACTTGGGGATTAAGTCAGGTTTTAATGATAGTGAAGTATGATATGTGGTATTGGGGCTTAATTATCTAATTCTTCTTTCTTTCGCAATCATTGTATATGAACAAGATGTTGCAGACCATAGTCATTTATTGACAGAGTTCCAGCACCATGTGGCATGAAGGGACCTTAGGAGCAATGTAACCAGTAGCAATGCGAGCTCAACAGCATCAAGACACATTGCAGTTGTAGCAGGATAATTCAAGTGGAGGTTGGACAACTGTTGAACTTTTAATGGCAATGCTGATGGCAACTTGACCAGCTTGAACCATCTATTTGGGTACATATTGAGTTCTTGTTGAATGCTTCTCCTGTGACAGCACCAGGACTTTCCTCTTAACACATGATTCTTCAAAGTCTATTTCTGAACAGTCTCTGTTTAGTACCTAGCAACTACCAGTTTGGCTTCCAATGAAGTTTGTTGATTGGCAATAAAGTTCCTTGGACTTCCAAGAGTGTAAAATGGTTCTGGCTTTTCAATGTTCTCTTGTGATGGTAGGCCGGTTGAGTGGACTTGCAATCAGATTTGGTATGTCTATGGCTTCTGGAAAGCTTTTTATAGGTTGAAGCAGATACACAATGTGTGGCCTCTAAGGATTGACAGTTTCTTCCTACAACTATGGAGAGAACGACCGTAAAGAAAAGAACAAAACCTGAACGTTTAGGATTGAGTTTGAAGGATGGAGGGCCCAACATTGCTGGATGGGTAGGGCAGAGAGGGTGCTGGACAGAGCAGCAGGACAGAGAAATCTGATGGTGAGAGGAGAGGAGAGACTCCAGAGAAATGTGGACTCGCCGGAATGACTGTGACAGCAGAGGGAGAATGATCATGATGAAGAAGTGTGAACAACTGAGGTGAGGAGGACAGCCCTAAATAGGGGTAGTAGCCAACCTGGCCAACCTGCAGGTAAGACCATCAAAAAGCTGGCTGACTGGTTGCCAAATGGCCTAATGCTACAGAAAATGCCAAGTGTCACGGGCCAGGCAGGCAGAAGGTGATCATATTAGGGTGCGGTTGCCACTCTACATGTATGTTGAGGTTGAAAAGGCTGACAGGCATGACCAGTGCTAGAGCTCCGACAAACATCTGTCAGACTCAGACTGAGGCTCACAACTTGGGGATGGACAAGGAGAAAGACATGAGGGCTAACGGTTCATTGGACCTTCAACTGTGGACTTGAACTCCTTTGCCATTTGAAAGAATGGTGTCACAAAGAACTCTTATTTGATGTGTGTCCATACTGATAATGAGCTGAAAACACAAATTTTATGTTTGTCTAGACCAGCAACCTCTATCAATCCAAGAACAGAAGTAGCATATACCTTCTGGTAGGCTTGTTGCTTGCAGTAGGCTTGTTCCGAGCAACAACCAAATGCGACTCTAGTAATCAAGCAGGTCATGATGCAAATGTGCATGCTGAGAAAACAATGCAATTGAGAGAGAAAGAGAGAACACAGATAACGGAACACAAATGATTGCAACTGAATGATGAAGAAGAAATTAGGACTGCATGCAATGCTGAAGGTGACAGACTGGTCTCTGCACGAGTGGCAATGAAGGGCAGCATGAGGGAGGGCTCCGGACAGAGGAGGGAGGAGAGAGAGGATCTGACAATGAGGAAGAGGAGAGGAACTGCAGAAAATGTAGATGTGGGCTGGAGAGACGACTTTCAATCAGCAGAGGAGATATGACCATGACCAATGAGAGAAGATAGAAGATGGTGTGATAGTCCACCGATGATGAGGGGAGTGCTACATATAGGGGATGGAACCTGAATTGGCGGACCTGCTAATTATGAAGGTTGGACCTGCAAGTAATCAACCGCCTGCCTGCAAATGTACTGCCCTGCTGGTAAATGGCCCGAAATGCATGAAAAAGGTGACTTGTGTTGGGAGATTACCATTTGGTCTGTGAAAATAGAAACATAAATCTGGATGTCCTAACATGGCTGGAGCAGAATGCCTACAAAAATGGGATGCCTCCACCTACTGTGATGGGAATGGACATTACTGAAACAAGCAGAGAACTGAATGACAAAGAGTGCTGGAGCTCTAAACATCCTTGATTGAGGCTCACAACCAAGAGATGGAATAGAGAATTGCAAAGCATGAGATGACCGCAACAAACACACACCCAACACCCCCCCCCCACCCCCAAAATCCTGGGTGTGGCTGAAAAGGAGCAGAGAAGATGGAACATTATCGTAGAAGAAGAATCTTGCATACTGTTAACCACCTCTGAGGAAAGCTCCAAAAGATTGTAATGCATCCGAGGGTAGCAGAGGATGCAATGTTGATGTTGTCCATTGGAGATGAGATCCAGCCAAAGGAATATGACCCCTGCTCTAGGAGAAAACCTAAAAAAGCAAGTGGCTTGATCATGCTAATCGGATAACATTCCCATCATCTTCTTTGTTTGTGTGCTTGTGTAAGTTAACTGTGTGTTAGTGATGCTTGTATACCATATGTTTTTACCACAAACCTTGTTGTTTCCACACAAGGTATCAAAGCTAGTTGCTCTTCTAAAGAGTCTTGTGCAGGTCTCATGAGAAGCTAGGTTCGCACAAATGAGATGCATCTAACTCATGATTCGAAGTCACTATCCTCTTGGGAGCCTAAAGTGTTGAATCAGACCTCTTCATCCCTAGAGGCTTCAAGCTGGCATTATGCCCTCAACGACAATGCATCATTATCATCATCATCATCTCCTCCAAGTTGACCAGATTTTGGGTGGATGGTGGATCGTATTCCTCCATCTTCCCTCTACTTTTCTTAAGGCACATTGGCATTTCATCATTGAGTTGCTGCCCAATAGTCTATCCTCTCGTAAAGGTTGTGTTTCTTGCATCCAGCTGCTGCCATCATTTCGTGCTGCCCTTCTGCTTATTCACTCTTGAGCCTCTGCTGATAGTGGATTGCTGCATTTTTCTGTTTCAACTCTTCCGCGGCCCCGTGACATCCCTTTTAAACAACATTGGTGATGTGCTGCACTCACGATCCTTTCTTGGAGGGCAACACTTTCACACTCTTCCTCAGCACACTCCCATGAGAGTGGCTGTTGGACATCCTGTGCTCCTTGAGCACACACAATTGGATGTCTTTTCTCATTTATTAATCGTTTATTTCAATATTCAATTGTTGTCATTTTCTTTAGTAGCATTGTTGTTTGACTTTATGTGCGTTAGTGATATTTGTATACTGTATTTTGTATGCAAAACCTAGTGTTTTCACACATATTATTAGGGCTAGCTTGCTTCTCAATGGTATCTTGTGCTACTATGGTGAGAATCTAGGTTTGCACAAGCAACACATATCTAACTCATGATGTGAAAGACACTTTACTCTTGGGAGTCTATAGTGTTGAAGCAAGCCTCTCCTTTAATGGAGGCTTTGAGGTGGCGTTATTCACTTGATGTGGAGAATACTTCATCATCATCAGCCTCATCATCCTCGTTTTTGTCATTGTCGTCATCATGATCATCTAGTTCTAAAAAGTTGTAAGTTTGTGTTTTGGTACTGCTTACTAAATTAGGTTATTTTTATTCTTGATAGTACTTAGCCCAAAAAGGAAGGCTATAGAGAAGAGACAAGTGTCAGGATACTAGTCACACAAGCTTCCAAGTGTACTACTACTTGTCACATCTCATTATATGTGATTGTCTTGTGCTACTCCACTTTCCCTCTTTCCACTGAGTCTTTCTTTCTCCTATAAAAAGAGCCCTTTTCCTCTTATTCTACATAAGGTTTCCTTGCTATAGACTCATGTATAGTAGCTGAAAGTTGGTCCTAGCCATCTCATACTTCACTTCTTTATTATCAAATTCCTAAAATTTTCCCCTTCTTTCACTACATAGTTACAAGTGATGCAAAATAGGATGGGAATAGGAAACGAGAATCGGGAGGAATTGTTTTAACTTGTGACTATATAGTCACACAAAATGGGACGTGGGACAAAAAGAAGCAACCATCCCTATAATCCTTGAGTCCAAAAATGATTGTCGCTTGTGACTATGTTTCGCTGCTATTTTACAAGACAACAAACTTGTAAACCGATTATAACACCTATTTTTTGAGCTTTTCTACCATTACAAGATCAAGAAGGGAGCCATATTGATGTGGTGCTGATCAACAATGGAGAGAGATTGATTTTCACTCTTTTTACTCTTATCTTGTAAAGAAATCAATTGTTTTATTGGCAAAGTTAGTTTATGTATGTGATGTATGTGTGCATGTTCATACTTTGTATGATCTTGTTAGAGTGAGAAATACTTATTTTCTTACTCTTAAGTTAATTGTAACTAAGCTCATTCCCCAAGGGACTTAGCCTGCGTAAAAATACATTTTGGAGGGGGGGGGGGGGGGGGGAGGGGGGTTTTACCCATCTTTAGCCCTCAACTTATCTCTAGCTATAAGTTTTCTAAACGATTGTTATATTCGGCTTCAAGTATTCGCCCTTTTTATTTTCTTGAATTGTTCAGTCTTGAAAATAAGTGAATATTAGAATTTTGCGCGTATTAAGTTGTTCGAGATATTTAGATAAAAACATAAATTGTAAACATAAAAAATGGGAGAAAAAAAGAATGTGATGAATGCATAAATAATGAATGTAGATGAGTGAGTGCACACAATGCTCAACGGTAGAGCAGTTGAATAGTGGATGGCTCTCAAGGGAGTGGGTTGAGGGAGTTGGTAGAGTATATCATCCATTGGAAACAGATCTTGAGTGTAACAACTACCAATTAGAGCAAAGGATAATGTAGCAAAGTGTCAAAAACTCAAAAACAAATTGTTGTAGATGCACACACAAATCATGTCCATGTTGAAAATGTGAGTGCGTAGCAAAAAGGTAATGAAAAGTGAATATGAAGAGAAGATGGAGACTAAATGAATGCAAGAGAGAAGGAATAAACTAACTACAATGATTGAAAGATACAAGGCTATAATGGTCAGGCCCAACATGCAGCACTGAGTATCAGTGTGGACACCGGATGGTAGTGAGGTGATTAGAGAGGAGAATAAGGAGCACTGGTTGAATGATCAGAATAATTCTATGAATGAATGTGAGCGTAGGCCACCAATAATTAGGTAAATTGAGGCCGCAACTAGTAATCAAGCGGTTAGGTCCATAAAGTGGGCATCTAGGACAGCCTATTAGTATCCAAAAAGAAATGCACCAATGTATCTTCCATCTAAAGTGCCTAACACACATAAAATGAGAGAAAAACACAATGTTAGAGCTCCTAATGTCCTCTCCTAACTCAGATTGAGGCTCATAGGTAGTAGATAATGATATAAGACACTTGTATACTAACAATCCCTTTGAGGTCTTGGATGTGACAAATGGCCAAAGAAGATATGGATTTGAGGGGGGCATTAAGAGCACCAATGCCCATGATGTTTGTTAATTAAGAATGCCAACCAAGAAACAAGATCCTCTTTTCATATGAAAGCTTGATCAAGCGAAAGCTCACCATAGGCCAACAGAATTGGAGAAGCCTTGAATGAATCACTCTTGAAAATTCCAATTGGGGATGGGTGAGTTGAGCCTTTGATCCAATTGTGAGACAATAGCGAGGTTTAGGGAATTGTCGAAGGCACCATAATCTACAAAGAAACAATTGGAACCAAGAGTCAAGTGGTATGGAATATTGGCTCAATTGCGAAGAAAAGAGACTGCCACATGAAAGAAAGGTATAAAGGAGATTGTAATCCTTGTAGAAGCTCCTTACCATCTTGGGAATCTCCCTTTGAAACACAAAGGGCTAAGGAATCCACAGCCGCATCATCGATATCATTCCCCTATGCAAGGGATGGAATGTAAAAGGGGGCTACTAGAGGTGATGGTGGGGCATGGGATGAAACTTGTGGGATAGATGGTGCACAATTGGGAATGGGTGTGGCAATGGAAAACCACCACGAAGGACCATTTACAAGGGAAGGGGAATGGAGCATGTATATGTTGTGCTAAGAAATGCACTTAGTCACTTGTTAAACAACCCCAAAACATGCTTAGTTTAGGCTTATTTTAGCCAAAACCCTGAAATGGGGAGCGGAATCGAGAGAGTTAAGTAGGAGAAGATCTAGAACCCTAATTTTCTGTAAATAGGCAGCCAACCCTTCACTCTTCTCTAATCTCGTTTTTGTAGATTTCAGGTGTTTCAGCTTGCTGCCTACACCCCGTTCGCGGAGGACATCTCAGCCAAAGCTGTCCATTGCTGTCTCCATCAGTTGGTGCTTGATTTCCAGCCCTCTTCACGTAGTTTGGAACTGATTCCAACCAGGCGACTGTTGTTCCTGTACAGACCTGCTGCCATACAGCCTACCACGTCATCACAGTCCTGTTGCCTGTGTTTTTAGTCTTGCTCTCATTTGTTGCTTACATTTTTAGTATTTCTCTCTCCTACAAGCTAGCTTGCTTGCGTTTTTAGTCTTTCTCTCACTTGTTGCCTGCGTTTTTAGTCTTTCTTTCTCCTCACTATTGTTTGCATCAGATCCAGCTTCTCACGGTTGCGTTTGCTGGTGTTCGGCATTTGGAGGTTGCCTTGCTACGATTTGGTATCCGTTCGAAGTATAACACACTCTCTAGCTCATTACCCTTGCCTTGATCCTTAAGATACAGGAGTTCGAGGTTCAGTATTCATTCACTGCATAGTGTGTTTGTTGCATGAGCATCGTATTATTCAGTAGTTATATCACTTTATTTATTTACTGTGTTCATTGTCTCTGAGTTACCCTAACCCTAATTGTGTTCTTTTATCAGTCCGTGCTTTGTCATACGATTTCCGCTTATGTTTCTGTGTTAGGGCATTTTCTTACATGGTATCAGAGCCTAGTACTCTCTGAGAAACCTAGGCCTTTGATCTGAAAGCTCTACACAAAAAGCAAAAACTACAGCAGGTTCAAATGACTTCGAACACAACAACACCGATTCAGTCTCCAAAACCAACTATGCCAAGAACTGAGTGAGAGTGGGCCGATCAGCTTGCTCCACAAAGTTCCGATATGGTGGAAGATACTTCTTTTGACATGGAAGAAAAGCTAGGCAAGTTGACCCTTGAAAAATACATATTGATCATAGCTTAAAGATGAAAGAAGATTGAGGAGCTTGATCTAAGGATTACCTTTCAAGAAAGGCTTCTAAATGAAGGTATCCATGAAATTTTCTCTTCAGATGTAGTGTGTAAATGTGATGACGTTGTAGGGCCGTCGAGACCTCCATCAGGGATGGGCCCCCCTCTTGGAAAACAAGGCCTAGAGTATGTTCCTTTCTTTCATCCTCTTCCGTCCACTTTGGTGCAAGGTACTTTAGATTCGTCTTTTGTTCCTTCTTCTTTTACCTCTTCTGCTTTGCAATATTATGGTAGAGATCATGTGGAAGAAAGAGTCCAGTCTGTTGACAACAGAAAAGGTTCTCTTGAGGACCAATTCCTGCATGTTAACACATGTCGTGGAGATTATAAGAAAAAGCCAGGTACCTCTTCTTCTATCCTTCTTTCTTTTCCGTCTACTTCACAAAATCGGAATGAATTTGATGTTCTTTTTTCTTTATTGTATGGTGCATCATCATCTTTTTTGCCTCTCCCCATATTCACCACATGATTGGCATACACACACTTTTATCATCCTTAGGCACTTATCCTAGTCAGTGTGAGGGATTGGCTTGCTAGTTTTGTGAATGACTTGGGTTTAAGACTCTCTTTATCTTTTCCTATTTGTGACTTAATCAGCCGCTGCCCCTATATTACTTATGTATTTTCAAAATACTTTTCTTTGTAGGACTTGGTAGGCCCTTGGGCAGTTGCCGAGCACCCTTGGTCCGATGCCCTGGCCTCTCTTGGGTGATCACTTGGACTCCCTTGGTAAGACAACCATCGCCTATGTAGTCTTGGTAGGCCTCTGGGTAGCCGACGCGCACCCTTTGTTTGATGCCCTGGCTGCTTTGGGGTGGGATGCCTTGGGGTAGATTAAAATTTAGGTTGCCTTTTTTTCTAGCTCTATTTTGGGCCTAACAGGGGGTATTGTGCTAAAAAATGTACTTAGCCACTTAAATAGCCCCAAAACATGCTTATTTTAGGCTTGTTTTAGCCAAAACCCTAAAATGGGGAGCAGATCGAGAGAGTTAAGTGGGAGAGGATCTAGAACCCTAATTTTCTATAAATAGGCAGCCAACTCTCCACTCTTCTCTAATCTCATTTTTGCAGATTTCAGGTGTTTCAGCTTGCTGCCCACACCCCGTTCGCGGAGGACATCCCAGCCGAAGTTGTCCATAGATGTCTCCATTAGTTGGCGCCTAATTTCAAGGCCTCTTTATGCAGTTTGGAGTTGATTCCAGTCGGTCGACTGCTGTTCCTGCGTAGACCTGGTGCCGTACAGTCTACCACATCATCACAGTCCTATTGCCTGCGTTTTTAGTCTTTCTCTCACTTGCTGTCTACGTTTTTAGTCTTTCTCTCTTTTGCAGACTGTCCTGCCTGCGTTTTTAGTTTTTCTCTCTTCTCACTGCTGTCTGTATCATATCTAGCTTCTCACTGCTGCGTTTGTTGATGTTCGACATTCGGAGGCTGCCTTGCTGCGATTTGGGATCCGTTCGGAGTAGGAGACACTCTTCAACTCATTATCCCTGCCCTGATCCTTGAGATACAAGAGTTCGAGGTTAAGTATTCATTCACTGCATAGCGTGTTTGCTTCATGAGCATTGTATTATTCAGTAGTTATATCACTTCATTTATTTAATGCGTTCATTGTCTCTGAGTTACCCTAACCCTAAGTGTGTTCTTTTATTAGTCTGTGCTTTGTCGTACGGTTTCCGTTTATGTTTCTGTATTAGGGCATTTCTTTACAGTAGAGCCCTCTCTTTTACTAGCCTGTTGCTACAATGACTCTAGAAGAAGAATCCTCAACAAAGATGGTCTCCTTGGTAAAGACAACTCGGGTCTTGAGACTAGTAAGACCATAAACCGAGAGAAGATAGAACCCAACTTTGGAACATGTGGGGCCTTCGAAATGGAGCTTGATAGACAATTAGATAATAGTGGCAAGTGCAAACACTAGTAATACATTGTTAGCCATGGTCATGGTCTCATAGTATATTGATCATGTATTATGCCCTTAGCATGGTTAGACCTTAGTTGTGTTAGTTCTGTGTGTGAGGTAGCCTCTAATTGTCTCATGAAGTTCTTTGCCTCATGAAGTGAAGTTTTTGGATAGTTGTAAAAACGTGACCTGATGAGGTATTTTTGTGTATCTTTCTTGTCTATCTGATCACTTATGATGTCTACTTCTGATGTATGATGGATCTACTTCGAAATATGAAGGATTTGGCAGTTGGCGCCATCATTTCTAGTGTATCTGTTCTATTTACAGCATGCTTTATGCATTATGGTTCTAATTCTCTGATTTGTAGTGCTGAGTAGAGTAGATCTATGTTGTCATATGATTATTTTTGAGTTTCTGTGATTTTTGGGCATGATATGGAGTATTTGCTTCATAAAGTATTCTCTATTCTTTTATGCATTCTGCATAGAAAGGGCAGCAAATATACATATTGATGAAATGTTTACCAACAATGACTATACCTTGTGATGGACGAAGATCTTGCAACAAGTCTCCTAAAGGAGTCATATGACTTGAACCATTGGTGTTGATGAGCCAAGGTTGTTGAGATGATGAGACAGTCGAAGAAGGCTTCTCCACTTGATGTATGTGAAGAAACATTGACTCGGTGGTAAGTTGTGGATATTTCTTCCAGCACTTCTTCTCAAGGTACTAAGTCTTCCCACAATGAGAACACTTGTATTGGCCCACAAAATTTAAACGAGAGTGTGAAGATGATTTCGACGTCTTCCTTTTCCCTTTCTTTTGCTTGGCTTGTCTTGTACCTGTAGATAATGTCACAAAAGCACGGCTATTTGCACTAGCTTTGCTAGAATCTCTCCTTGTGACACAAATCCTACTCAAGCACCAGTTGGACTAGCTCCTCCTAAGTGAGAGTCATGTGTATAAGAGGTGATATGACTAGTGTAGAATACATCATATATTGGTGACGAAAGATGTGAGAAAAGTGTCATAGTTAGGTCATTCGAAGGAATGTGCTTATGGAGGAAAACAAGCTCATCTTGAATCTCCTCCATCCTATGGATATGACTCCTCATCGTAGGGGAATATGTGTTAGAGTGGTGTTGTAGCTTCAACTCGAGAGATAGATGATACCCAATATTTGGATCTAGTAGAGAGTCACCAATCTCCTTCAAACCTCTGCACCAGTATGAATATGTCTTATATGCATAGGCATAGACTATGCACACTCAAAAAGAGAAAAGAGTGGGCTCTAGTGTTTAGCCGATCCTATAAAGTTACCAAGTTTGAGGTTGCACTGACACAAGGATCCACGGTAGGTTGGGGCATAGGAACTACAACAAGATCCCAAGGTCGTAGGTATCAAGGATGCATTTGACTTTGGAGGACCCTAAAGGTTAGTGTTGAGAAACCCTTCACCCTTCACCTGCAGTTTGCGTTTTTTGCATTTTTGCGTTTTGCGTTTAGGGTTTGTAGCCCCAAAAAGGGGCGCCATCCTAGATTGACTGTGCCTATTATAGGCCACTCTCTCATTCATTCCTCATGGCTGATTCATTCAGTCCGTCACCTCTTCTCTCCAGCCTCTCCACTACCCTCACACCCCTTAAGGAGGACATTGCAGTTCGTGGTTCGTGGCTGTTTTCATTATCTTCCTTATGCTACGATACCCTTGTTCCCTTGTATCACATTCACTCCATGATTCAGAACTTCATCATTCTATTCATCAGAGATTCTTCTCTCTTCTCTTCTTTTCTCCATGTTTGCGAGTTCACTCCGTATTCCTCCCCGCAAACCCTACTGTCTTGTTGGTACGTCATCTTTTGACAAAAAGAAGAGTGAGGTGGAGATGCAATGCTACATGCTAAAGAATGCTCATGTAGCAGGTGCCTCTTGGACAATGTCCCTCGTGGAGAAATTGTTCACTTGTCTAAGTGCCCTAGTACAAAGATAATGAAAACATGCAATGCATAGGAGGAATGTCGGGCTTTGTGTGGTGCTGACAACCATAAGGATATGCCCGTACTCGATTTCGAGAGTTGGCTTCATGTTGATCAAGTAACCAAGGCAAGAAGAAGATGTAGAGGATCCCTAAGATCCAAGATTTCCACTTGAAAGGTAACATGCAGTAAAGAACAGTAGACAGAGTGAACTGGAGAACCCGAAACTCAACTTCTCTCCCACTAGCTCCATGCATCCATGCAAGAAGGAATACGAAGGCCTCGTCACCAAGTCGTGGTTGGACCTCCAAGGCCCTGATTTAGGTAGATTCTTGAGATCCTAGGTATCAATAGATAAGATGATTGCTGGAAGGAAGCCACCCCATCCAAGGATAGAAAAAGAAGGTAAAAGGCCTCTGCCAGGGTGTGTGAAGAATTGAGCGGGGGGTGGGGATCCCATTTGAAACTGGAGGAATAGGAGCCCCCTCTAAAGTTGCAGTAGATGTAGATTCCCCCTTGGAGGGCAAAGAAAGATCATCCTCCTCTGAGGTAGATAGGGAATCCAAAAACTCATGGATCACGTACTCCGAAATGTTTGAGGATGAAGGAATTGTCGTTGGTCTCCAGAGGTGGCCTCTCGAACTTGAGTAGGGGAGGTTAAAGGAATGGGCTTAGACTGAGCGATGAGTGGGCAACAATCTTCTGCTTCTCAATGGAGCGGATTGGGAAGCCAAAGAAGAGGAAGGAGTTGAGCAGTTAGTGTCTCTCGAAGGAGCGGACCGACGAGGAGACAATATCAAACAATCACTGTCTCTCGATGGAGCGGATTGCAGAACTGCGGGCCATGGTAGCGAGTATAGCCGAAAATAGGTGGGAGAAGACTGCTGCTGGCATTGCGATCATCTCTAGGAGGTCGGGCTTAGACTGAGCGATGAGTGGGCAACAATCGTCTGCTTCTCAATGGAGCGGATTGGGAAGCCAAAGAAGAGGAAGGAGTTGAGCAGTTAGTGTCTCTCGAAGGAGCGGACCGACGAGGAGACAATATCAAACAATCACTGTCTCTCGATGGAGCGGATTGCAGAACTGCGGGCCATGGTAGCCAGTATACCCGAAAATAGGTGGGAGAAGACTGCTGCTGGCATTGCGATCATCTCTAGGAGGTCGGAGCGCCAATTGATCCTTCATGTGCTCGAAAGGACTTGGTGCGCATCAGATGCATCTTATTGCCTTGAGCATAGTACTTTGATAGCCGATGTAAAACGATCTTTGTGGCCCAAAAAGGAGAGGTGGCACATGGAGTGCCTGGTGGAAGATGCATATACTCCAAGGGGTGGGGAGCCAAGGTCGAAGTCGGTAAGCATTGGTGGTGTGTCTAGTGATGCCACAGTAGGAGCAGCCAGTAGTTTGGTCATCTGTTGGTAAAGAAGCCATGGGTACCAGTATGCCTTGCTGAAGAAGGAAGAGGTCAGCTACGAACCATGAGCTGCAATGTCTGCCTCATGGGATAGGACAGTGAAAGGGCTGGAAGTAAGCTGCTAGTGGGAGGAGGATGCGACCAGCAGTAAGAGGTTGCAACCAGTAGAAAAACGCAGGTGAGGAGAGAGATTAAAAACGCAAGTTGTAGGGGAGAGAGAGAGAGAGAGAGAGAGAGAGAGAGAGAGAGAGAATAGCAAACGCAAGTAGTGGAGAGAGGAAATCTGCTACGATAGGCTGATGAGAGAGAAAATCTGCTGCAACAGGCTGAGGAGAGAAAAATAGCAGCGACAGCAGGAAGGAGAGAGAAAGACTAAAAACGCAGGCTGCAAGAGAGAAAACAGCAAATGCAGGCTGGAAGAGAGAAAAAGACTAAAAATGTAGGAAAAAATAGCAGCAGCAGTCAATATGCTGAAATCAGCTCCGAACAGTGTGTGATAGGCCGGAAACAGGCACCAGACTGTTATAGACAGCAATAGCCAGCTTGGGCCTCGATGTCTTCTGCGTTTGGGGTGTGGGCAGCAAGCTGAAATACTTGAAATCTGCAAAAGCTAGATTATTTTCTGAATGGAGAGTGATCAGCAACAGTTGCTGTGCTGTAAACAGTAGCAAACGGGAGGTGAAGGCTTGGAAATAGGCGCCAAACTGTAGATGACAGCAAGGGACAACTGAGACTGCGATGTCCTCTGCGAAAGGGGTGTGGGCAACAATCTGAAAACACCTAAAACCTGCAAAAACGAGATTTTGATGCAGAGGAAGAAGAAGAGAAGTGGATGCCGAACCTGCTATCGGTCTTTGCCTTCACTGGAGTGGAGGATCTTTGCCACTGTTTGAGCTTATCCAACTCTGATACCATGTCAAAAGATGACGTGCCAGCGAGACAATAGGGTTTGCAGGGAGGAACAGGGAGTGAACTTAACAAACATGGAGAAGAGAAGAGAAGAGAGAAGAAACTCTGATGAATGGAATGATGAAGTTCTGAATCATGGAGTGAATGTGATACAAGGGAACAAGGGTGCCGTAGAACAAAGAAGATGATGAAGACAGCCACGAACCACGAACCAAAATGTCCTCCTGAAGGGGTATGAGGGTAGTGGAGAGGTTGGAGAGAAGAGGTGACGGACTGAAATCAACCGTAAGGAATGAATGAGAGAGGCTTATAAATAGGCACAGTCAATCTAGGATGGCACCCTTTTTTGGGGCTGCAAACCCTTAACATAAAACGCAGAAACACAAAAAACGCAAATTGCAGGTGAAGGATGAAGGGTTTCTCAACAGTTCGTCCCATCCATCTTCTCTTCCAAACCTCTGTGGTGGTGTGGATATGCCTTATATTCATGAGCATAGAATTTGCACAATTCAAAATGAGAAAAGAGCGGGCTCTAGCATTCAGCCAATTCCATAAAGCTGCGGAGTCCAAGGTTGCACCAACACGGAGATCCGCAGTAGATCAGGGTATAGGAACAACAAGATCCCATGTTGTAGGTATCGAGGATGCACTTGACTCTGCAAGACCATAGTAGTTCGTCCCATCTAGGTTATTGGATGTGGGTAGAAAAGGTAGAAAAGCCACTTGCTCTAGGGGTGCCAAACCTGCCAATCAGGGACTGGTAGCCTTTGAAGAATGTGAAGGGAGAGAATGATAGGATGGTGGTTGGTTTGAATGGTCCTGATCTACACGATCCCCCCAATCATACGCATTAGCCAACCACCATAGGTGTCCTTCAAAAAGTACCTGCAAGAAAACAAGAAAAGATATGTTGCATTGGGTCTGCTTGTTCGGGGACCATTGGTCTGCTGTACGGCAGAAAGGATGGTGTCAGCAGGGTAGATGGGGATTATCTGATGTGAAAGAAGCACTCGATGCTGGGCAGGCCTGCAAAATGCAGATATGCATGGCTGTGCTGGCACAAACACAGCCTTTAGGTCACTGAAAACCTGTCGTTCAACTTACTGATGGGCTGCGTAGATGAAAGAGATGGTCGACCCAGTAAATACAGCAAGAATAGATGTCTAGACTCTAGCCACCTGTGTTTGAGGTTATCCAGCCTGGTATGATGTCACCCTGAAGAGAAAGAACAGCCTGTTTGCAAAACACATGCAAAAGTGGGTTTGATCCTGAGAATCCTGCATAAAAACCAGGCCTGCTGCTGAGAAAACAGCAGCCCGATAGTGAAGGAACATTGTAAAGGGATCCTCTTGATCAAATGCAGCAGTCCGAAGTCAGGTTTGCACAAAAGCAGCCTGCAAAGTGGTTGTCCCGCACGTGACGCAGTGAGTAAAGGCTGAAAACTGGTCGCCCTGTTCAGCAGCTTAGTAAACACAAGAAATTTCCACCTAAAGATGATGGCTGCTGGCTGGAATGGTAGACAGACTGTTCCTCTTTGAAAACTCTACCTGACCAGCTCCCATGCGTAGTTTATACCATGTAAGAGTCTGCAGTAGAAAGGAAAGGGAAAGCAAACATGGAGAGAAAAAGGAAATTGAATGAATGAACGTAGGAGAGAAGGAACAAACTGATTGCAATGGCTGAACAATACAAGGCTGCATGAGCCCCAACACATTGTGAGAGTGCGTAGTGGAAAGGAAAGTGAACATAAAGAGGAGATAGAACAAGGACACAAGTGAGAGAAGGAACAATTGATTACAATGGCTGAAGGTACAAGGCTGCAATAGTCAACCTCAACATGCAACTCTACACGTTGGTGGGTGCTAGATGGTAGCATGGGGACGAGAGAATGAGGAGGGTTGGCTGATCACAAAGGATCAATTATGGATAATGAGAGTGAGAGGAGAGGCTGCCTATTTATAGGAAAACTAGGGCCACAACTAGTAATAAAGTGGCAAGGCCCCAAATATGGGTGCCCAAGACAATCTAAAGTGCCTAAAAAGAAATGCAGTAATGTGTTCTCCATCTAAAGTGCTAAAGCACATAAAATGATAGATAAAGACAATGTCAGAGCTCATAATGTCCTCGTTTGACTCAAACCGAGCCTTACAAGCAAGAGATGACCATGCCAGACACATCTGCTATCACCCCCTCTTAGATTGTGGATGTGGTTGAAGGACATAGAAGATGTGGATTTGAGGGTGGCAAGAAGAGTGCCAATGTCGATGAAGTTCGTTGATGAAGAATGCCAACCAAGGAGCAAGATTTCCTCTCTAGATAAAAATTTGAGCAAATGGAAGGCCACTAGAGGCCAATGAATATGGAGAGGCCTCAAGTGAATTACTCTTGAAAACTGCAGTTGGGAATGGGTAAACCAAGCCTCTAACCCAACTATGAGATGATGGCGAGGAACTATCAAAGGGACCATAAGCTGCATAGAAACAATAGGGACCAAGGCCCAAGCGGCAAGGGATGGTGGTTTGCTAACGAAGGAAAAAGGTTATCACATGAAAGAAAGGCTCTAAATAGACTGTTATCCTTGAAGAAGCTCCTCAAGATCTTGGAAACCCCCTTTGAAACACAAAAGGCCAGGTAATTCATAGTTGCATCATCAATATCACCCCCCTTTACAAGGGATGAGAGAATCATGAGAGAAGATGGTGGGAGTTGGGGTGGAACTTGTGGGATAAATGGTGCATAATTGAGAAGAGGTACAGTAATGGAAATCTGCCTCGGAGGGCCTTGCACAATGGAAGGGGAATGGAGCATATATAGCTCCCTCTCTTGGTAACCTGTCTCTAGAGTCTCTTGTAAAAGAATCCTCAACAAAGATGGCTTGCTCAATTAAGATAACATGGTTTTTGAGTCTAGTAAGGCTGTAAATTGAGAGAAGAGGAAAGCCCTCTAGTAAGGCTGTAAATTGAGAGAAGAGGGAAGCCCAAGTTTGGAACATGTCGGGTCTCCAAATCAGAGCTCAATGGATGGTCAGATAATAGTGGCAAGGTGCCAACACCATTAATAGGCATCGAAGAGTTTTCACCAACACTAACAATACCGTCTAATGGATGGAAATCCTGCAATAGGTCATCTTGAGGAGTCATGACCCGATGCACCATGATCAATGAGCTATGGCTGCTAAAAAATCGAGAGTCAAAGAAGGCTTCTCCACTTGATGAATGTGTAGAAACACGAACTCGGTGGGAATAGTGGGTGACGAAGTAGGGGTAGATAGAGGCTTTGATGTAGATCCACCCTTCTCTTCCAGACGAAGATGTGGATATTTGTCGAGCACTTCTCCTCAAGGTGCAAGGTCTCCCCACAACGAGGACACATGGGATATCCTCTATGGTTCCCCACAAAATTTGCACTAGAGTGTGAATATGACACCGACTTCTTTCTTTGCCCTTTCTTCTACTTGGCTTGTTCGGTACTTGTAGATAAGGCTGCAAAAGCATGGCTATGTGCATGGGCTTTGCAAGAATCTGGCTCACTGTGATGCGCATCTTATTCAAGCACCAATGGGACTAGCTCCTTCCATGTGAGTGTCTCTTGTGTATAAGAGGTGAAAAGACTAGTGTAGAACACATCATATGTTGGTGACGGAAGATGTGAGAGAAGTGTCATAGCTAGGTTGTTCGAAGGAATATCCTTACCGAGGGAAAGAAGCTCATCCTGAATCTCCATCCTATGGATACCCTCATCGTAGGGGAATTTGTGAGAGAAAGATGTTGTAGTTTCAATTTGAGAGATAGTTGATGCCCAAATGTTTGGATCCAAGATAGAAATGCCAATTGCTTCCAAACATCTATGGCAGTGTGGATATGACTTACATGCATGTGCACAAAATCTGCACAACAAAAAAAGAGAAAAGGGTGGGCTCTGGCATTCAACTGATCACATAAAGCTACCAAGTCATACTTTTTGCTATGTGTGTGAGAGACGTTTTTCATATGCCTCCTAAGAATTAATACTATAAGAAACTTGTTTGAAATTCCTACCTTGCCATTTCAAAAATTTCTGGCTACTACTTCACTTATACTTAAGTCTTATGGTGACTTGTATGATGTGTGACTTGCAAAACTCGGCATCCATGGACTCATGATTTGAGCTATTTTTGAGGACGATACTAGGTGTGGCAGCAGTAATCTCATCTCATTTCTGAGCTAAATGTCAAGAAAATGCATAAACTCATGCTAATGAGTGTCAAGTTTCGACCAGGATTTGATCAAAGTGAAGGCCATCATTCTACATATATGAAAGTCAAGACATTTTCAAGCCCCAATGCTTGTGTGATTGTTGCCTTGCTTACCAAATTACACAGCCAATTTTTTGGTGAATGGATTCAGCCAGGATTAACAAGACTTAGGACAGTTTCTGAGTTCTACTGTCTGGTCTACAATTGTTTGACTGTAGTTTTATGCAGTGTGTTAGGCTGCTGATCTTGGAGAGTATTTGTGAGCTTGTTGCAGAGACACATGGTTCTGATTATGTTGTTTATGATGATGAGGATGTATGTGATAAGGTCCCAATTTGTACAGCTTCCCTTGTTGACAGCTCCAGAGGTAGAGCCCTTTGTTAGCGACTCTCCAGTAGTAAAGCCGCTTGTCAATGTAGAGGTAGAGCCCTTTATTAGAAAGTTTCCAGTAGTAAAGCCCCTTGTCAATGTAGCACTGTTGACTGCTATCTTTGCAGTGGGAGAGAGGATAGTGGGAGTTTTGGTAATGAGTCTGCTTCAATGTTCTTTGTTTGTGAGGGGGAGCTGCTTTGCATACTCCAAGCAGTGAGGGCTTCTTTCAGGAATCAGCTCAAGCTGCCATAGCTGACTTCGTTAGTATCAGAGTTGAGATTGGAACTACCGGTGTGTGCTCTTGTCACCTGGAGGGCGATCTTTCACAAGATGTTTGTATCAATTAGAGGGGGCCGTTTTCATTCCACATTAATCTTCCTAGTGCAATCATGCTATAGCCGGGCATTCTTGGCGATAGTGGAAATTCCAAAATGGGCACTGCAGACTGCTGTGCCACTTGGTAGTCAGCCTCACAGAAAAGACTGCTATGGCTTAGCTAGTTCAGACTGCATACATGCAAGTTTTGTGCGTATGTGATCAATTTTAAAACCTTACAAGTCCCAAATCTACCTTAGGCTATTTCATGAAACAAATTTCCCTTGCATGCAGGATTATCTGCACTTTTGGCTGACAAGCTAGAAGGATCAACCTCTGTACAGGAGACATGTGGAAATCATATCGTTGTTAGAAAATGCACAGTTCAGGCTAAAATGCACCAAATTTTTTTGGTGGAAATGAGTCTTAATATTAGATCTTGTTGGAACGAGTTCTATTTAATGAATTTAGGAATATACTCTTTGGTCATCTCCTGACATATGCCATTGAGCCGGTTCTTCCGTTTTGATCCTGCTATCATGCAAAGAGCAGATGAATAAGCACTTCGATTCTGTGAATATAGGCTTAAACAAGAATTTACCTCAAATGACATGCAGTTGACTGAGGGATTGATTGAGCGGTTATTATTCTTTATAGTCTATCAGAAAGTTGAACAGCCTTTTGAATCTCATAGTGGTTTGCTTATTACATTTATTGTATGCCATGTATCTCTTTTATTATTTTTTGTTCGGCATGCAGAAGGGGGGGAAAAGTTTAAGATCTGGATGACGTTGGAATGACTTGGTAACTATTGTTATGTTGCCATTAATAATGGTATTATTAGACTAGGTTATTATCACTATTATTATCTGTTCAAATATGGTTGAATTGCCATAATTAGAGTAATTATTGAATGACATTACCTTTTCAGTTGTTACTTTTAAGTTTTAGTTGTTAAATGCAACAAAAATCTATTATTAAGAGAGCCATTTTCCTTCATCTACCCGCAATGCACACAAAGATGCTTTGGCAGGACCTGCTTGTATTCCTTTGACTCTTTTTTGCGCTCGTATGATTTTGGGAGTGTGATTTAACTTTTTCAACTTCCTTCAGTAATGATCTATTCTCTGTAAATCATGAAGGCTATTTTTGTTGGGCTTGGACAAGTTCGGCAAGGGGGATTGGCGTAGTATCTCAAGAAACTTCGTGATTTCAAGGACACCAACACAGGTTGCGAGCCATGCACAGAAGTACTTTATTCGTCTAAATTCCATGAACAAGGACAGGAGAAGGTCCAGTATTCATGATATTACCAGTGTTAACAATAGTGGTGATGGCAACCAGCCATGTCAAGGGCCGATTACAGGTCAGGGTGCAGTTGGAACAGCTCTCTCACATTCAGGGACACCCACCCTGGTAGGGGGCACTGTATATGGTGCTCCTGTAGGTCAGCCCATTGTAGGTCCAGGTGGCTCTACAATTGGTACTCCTGTACCCCTTCTTCCTCCTGGAGTTGCTGGTTCATATATTCCCAGAGGTCCTTTACCTGGACCAGGTGTAACCGGACCTCCTTTAAGTGGAGTGCCTATGGTGTATCCAGTCCCTCAGCCACCCATCTCTCAGCCAGCTGCATACAGGTAGATTACGAAGAAAACCAGAGGCTCTAGAAAAAGGTTGAAGCACACGTGGAGCTCTATTGTACATAGGCCTCCTAGAAACCTCTATCAGCCTTCCATGCACAGATTACACAGATTATGAGCGGAATTCTGGCTGATGTGCTGCCAATGCTTCATGTCTTGAAGCCCAAAATGCACACAGTTGATGAATTCTGTAATGTTGTGAGCTTAGAAGCAACTCAACAGCTGTCAAAGGAGTTGTATACAGATTTTCGAAAGACCTTGTATGTAGTTCTATAGGGCAGAGAATTTTCACAAGTTTGGGCATTGGGACCATAGTGATGGCATCAACTGAAATATAAGGATGGCTTTCTGAATAAATTTGTCTCTATTGGAAGAGAGTGTGGTTTATGAAAGTTACTGTGTCAGCGGGTGCTCAGTTAATTGCTCCTTTTTATGGTGGCATTGCTCTGAAATTGTTGTGAAGGTAAAGGACACCTTAGCTTTTTTTCTCTTTTGGTGTTTCATCAAATCTATAGTAAAACTGTTACTGCCATTGATGAATTGTTGGATTTGCTTGTATGTTCTGATTGATAGTTGGCATTGTTATTTTTGCAGCTTAAGCTCACAAATGCTTGCTAATGTAATGGACTTCGTGACCACCTAACTGTTGAAACTTTCTATATCTTTCCTAGAAGCAGTACTTTATTTACTGTTTGTAAAGAGGACACTTATTTGCAACAAGTGTGATAACATTCACATATTTCACATGTGGCATCCATATAATTCACACGTGACATCCGAATATTTCATGTTGACATTTATACATTTCGATTTTTTTTTCATGTTGGTTCTATCCAGGCATTACTCCTTTCCAGCACACAGGTGTCCAAACAGTTCTGTAGCAGCTTCACACCTTCGACCCATGTTGAGTGCATTTGTTGTCCTGCTCTTTAAGCTTTCAATATGTTGTGTTGAGGCTTTGTGCTATTAATGGAGGTAACAGTATCTCCTGCTGAATAGCAGACTGAATTTTAAATTCAGGCTCTCTGATCAATTCAAGGTCCTTAGATGCTTAAAGTGTAGCATGACACTTGGAAACAGGAACTAAGAGACAGTTAGGCAGTGTGCTGATAGGTCTTCGTACCTACATTTTACCTTCTCATGTTTTATGTATTTATTCTATGGATTTGTCTAGCGTAGTTTTGACAGTGCTTTGTTTCGTGGCCGTTGTACGTTGTGAGTGGAAACAGGTGAGAAACTAGATGCTTACCAAATCTTCCGCATCCTCCATTTTGTCTGGATGGTGAAAGAGTAAATTCAGTGATCCTTCATCCAAGTGCAACCTTTGACGGCTTATTGTCCCAAGCTCCAAGTACTCCAATTTTAAGCTTTAATGGCTTCAAGCTCCAATCTCCGCAAGCGAGAAGAGAGAAGAGTATGAGAAGAGAGGCTCGCCTTCTCTCACATCCACCTATTCCAGCTCCCACTCTCACTCTCACTCTCCTAGAAGCTATAGTGGATAGAGAGGAAGATAGAGTGAAGTCTAATAGTTGGTACACACAAGAATAAGCTCTCTATTCATTTTCACATATTGTGTGTGTGTATGTATATATATATATGGTTTTCCCTTGGGACTTTCATAGTCCCATTTAGCTTTGTTACTTGTCTTCCGGGTGTTCTAGCTCATTATGTACATGCTTGAATCTATCTTAGGGGACTTTACAACTTGCACAACAATTAGCCCAACACTCAGGATTTTACAATGATTAGTTTTTGTGGTCTACAAAATTTGCATTATTTAAAATTAAATAGTTGGCACTCATAATGTATTCTCCATCTTTCTACTTAATTTGAGCTAGGTCACTAACTTTCATATGCCAAAATATGCACATTAGTCGTGAATGCGTGAGAGCTATATCCTCTCCAAAATTAGAGGTCCACCAAAATTGAAGGGATTTTTGCATGTGTTTGCAAACTTTTGCAATTAGCTAAAGTTTCATAACTTTGTTGAAAGTATGCCACATTGGACTTCTACAAGAAATAGTGAAAGAGGCAACATGGTACTCTTCTTCAAGGTTCAATTACCTATCATTGATCTTTAACATCCAAGTCTCCTTGCTTGTGTGAGAATGATTGTCCACAAACTATGTTCTAGTTTTAGATATACTCTCATCGTGTGAAAGTATTGTTACCAACTTTTGTAAAAATGATAACATTTATTTGGAGTATATGAATGTTAATCCCATGACACACTATATTGAAGTAGTATGTTGTAGTGCACCTCATAGATATTAAATGTTGGGACTTTAGTAGTATGTTTGGATGGAGAGGTAATGATTGTTATTGATGGACATCTGGGTCTATTGGTGTTGAGAATACTAGGGCATTGTGAGAAATTTGTTGAAGTAGAGCATTTGGGCTTTGACTTGTCTATTGTTTGGATGGTTATTCAAGAGGAATGTAGATTGTACAAGGAGTTAGGAAGCGTAGTTGATGATGGGGTAACTTGTTGATTCAAGAGGTTGCTATTAAACATATTCTTGCTACTATGAACATTTGTGCACTTGACTTGGTATTTTTTCAGTGTGTAAACATTTACTTCCAAGTGCTTAAAATGAGTGATTACAAGGTTGATTTAGTGGTGAAGCTCTCATAGATGAGGGTGGAGATGAGTGACTAGAGCCTTCTATGAACCTTGCTGCATGCAAGTGAAAGCTTGAACTGCAAAGCTCTTCTTAAATGGGAGTGCTGGTCTTCATATGCATAGGATATATATTGTTGGATTAGGAGATGGATCTAATGCTAGGGAGGTTTTATCCCAAAATATATCTCGAACTCTAGAGGATACAATTTATGTATGTGTAAGTGTGATGATGTGAGTGAATGTGCTTTCATAGGTTATTACAAAAAATTGTTTCTTTAGTTTACTTTCAATGATGGGGTCTTATTCTTGCAAGGGTATTCTTTATGGTTGAGGGTTAGGAAATAAGTAGGTGTTTGGATAGGAAATTAGTGGACTTCCATCCTAATAGGAGATGATGTGCGTCCATTTTGTGTGGCTCAACCATTAATCAAGATGGCATGTGATGTAATGCAAATTCTACTCATGTGTAATGTCTCTTTAACCTTGTTTTTTGTAGGCATGTTCCATTTGCACTGAAGTAGTATTGATGGAAATGAAGGGAGTTAGAGTAAAAAAGTCAAAGCCTTCTAAGTACGTCCGAACCTTGGTGTGGCTTAAGTATATATAAGGGTAAAGAAAGGGGCTAGATCAAGTAAAGCCATAGGGTATCACCAACTTGAGGAGCCCAAGTGTGATGTAGGGAATGCGTGCATATTTTTTAATTTATTTTTAATTTTTTCCATGTTTTCTTACAAGTGTCATACAATATCATTGTGTTAGGACATAACCTTGCTTATACAAGGAATGAAATATAAAGGCTACTAGAAGCTACACCCTTGGCTCACAATAATAAGTATAATAAGCAGATTTTAGGCTTGTAGGCATGGGTATACATAGCTTGGAAAAAAAGAAGCTTGAGAGCATACCATACAAAGTCTATTGAGAAGTATTAATGTAGAAGACCGACAAGATTATGTTTACCCTATAGCAAATGGGAAAAACCTAGTGAGAAAAAAAAGAACCATTGCCATCCTATTTAACTTCACACATGTCACTTCTAAAATATGGTAACAAATCTCCCTTGGGAGCGATGTGGTGAATAAGACTTGGCACTTAGGATGTATAGGGAAATGTCAAGCTCGATGGACTATGATCATTCCATAAAGGGGAGGGAAAAAAAAAAAAACTTCTCATGAGGTAAAGCCTTCACGAAAAGACCCATAAGGTTGTCATGTGTTGGTGGTGCATAGATCAAGCCTATCTCTCTTGTAGAGAGTTTTTCCTTGACATAATGATGACTCACCTTAATATGCTTAGTATGAGCATGGAACACTAGGATCTTTGTAATTGCTAATGCATTATGGCTATTAGTGAAGATGATGTTAGCAAATGGTTGTTCAACACCCAAATCAACCAACTGGATTTTAGCCAAATATACTCAATCATAGATGTGAAACTTAATTTATACTCAACTTTACAATTAGAAGTGGCAATGGTAGGGTGGTTGTTACTTGACCATGATATGCATTAGTTGCTGAAAAGTAGAGCTCGAGTGGAAGCGCATAAGTGGAAGTAAGAGCAAAGCAAGAGCTATGGCAGAGAGAGAGAGAGAGAGAGAGAGAGAGAGAGAGAGAGAGAGAGAGAGAGAGAGAGAGAGAGAGAGAGAGAGAGAGAGAGAGAGAGAGAGAGAGAGAGAGAGAGAGAGAGAGAGAGAGCATATGTGGGAAATCCAAAAGACATAGTGTGTGATTGGTCTTCCCTTATTCAATCATCACTAAAAGAATAAAGAATAACGTGGCAGTGATGGGCACCCGTCGCCTGTAGTGTATAGATGTACAGCCATGATGTGTGAAGTAAATATAGGGCAAAGTAGACACATGCGTCTTTACCCCCAATAACCTCTTACTTAAAGACAAATGTGCCGCTAGTGAGGAGAGGATAAGAAAAAGTGATAAAGTATAAATGTATAAAAAGTACAAGAGGATAAGGAATAGACGTAATGTTCCATAAGTGATAGCCCATCTCACCTACATCCCATAACTAAGAAACATGGACTTTACTGATTTAGAATCTAGCTTATTGCATTTGTCCTTGGGAACATGGCAAGAAGCCTCACATCCAAATATATGAAAATGAGCATATGATGGAGGTTTCCTAGACCATACCTCCTCTATAACTTGACAGTCGATAGCAATCCATGGGGATCTATTTATCAAATGTATGGTAGTAATAACTACCTCAGCCCAAAAATACTATAGAAAGCTTACTTGGGTAAGTATACTATGGACTCTCTTTTGAATCATCCTATTCATGCACTTCGCAATACCATATTGGGGTAAGGTGTAAGGGGCGGTTAACTGATTGTTAATATCCCACTCATCGCAAACTTGCTCAATTGCTTTAGAGACATATTTACCCCCATTATTTGACCTTAGGCTGGTTCTCAATAAGAGCAAGCCAATACTAAAAGGTAGCCAATACATCCGATTTTTGGTTTATGGGGTATGCCTAGACCTTATGTGAAAATGCAAGTCACAAAGTACTTTACACCACCTAGTGATTAACAGGGCATGGAACCACATACATCAGAATGAACAAAAGCTAGAGGGTCATCCATGCATATAATGCTAGACTTTTTATGAGAATTGCTAATGCTAGATTTCTTATGAGAACTGCATGTTTGCCTGCTATAAACACAATGATAACACGAATCAAAACATTTGTAGTCAAGGGGTGGAAGATACTACAAATGAGAAAGCATTTTAATTTCTTTTAAGGACATGTGCCCAAGGCAACAATGCCATAAAGATACATGTGGTATATTATCCACAGCCAAAACATGGTCAATAGACTCCGATACAAGCAAGGGATAGAAGCTGCTACTAGCCTTGGCACCTTGAGTGAAGTCAAGATTCCCATGGGTTATTTTTCATGCAGAATCGCTACAAGATACATGATACCCTATACCATCCAACTATCCAATAGAGTAGGCTTTTGATCAGAGTCGTTGATTGAAGTCGGAACATGGTGTACACTATGCAAAACAAAAGTGCTAGATGAAGCAAACTGTAGTCTAACATCACCAGGGCCAATAATATCCAATGCCAAATCGTTTCCTAGTCTCACAGAATCTGTCATGCTGCGATGTGAATGAAACCTATCCTTATATGGGGTAACATGAAAAGAAGCCCCCAAATCAAGCACCCAACACTGAGAAAAAGTGGATGAGACATCAACCAATTGACCAACATCAAGAAAAGAAGCTACCAATATGTAATCATCATCAGAATCAAGCTCCAAGGCATTTATCTCCTCAAATTTCATGCCAGACATACTAGGAACAATGCTACGATTATCATACTTATCCTACACTTTGTCATTGTCTTTCTCATTGCGCTTATCATTGTGCATCTTATGAAAATATGACCTAATATAATCATATTTTCCATAATAATGACCTATAAGAGAGGCCTTACAACCATATTTTCCATAGTAATGACATGTAAGAGAGGCCTTACGACCACATGACTTATTGCGAGTCTGCTCGTGAGATTGAGACCTTTGTGAGTCTCTACCACACCACGGTGATCATTATCATTCTTACCATCATGACTGCCCCTAACAATCAATGCATGAGAAGTATATGGATGGATCCACATTCTTTTTGTTTTTCTCCTCTATGAGCAAGGCACCCTCAATATCCTGGAGTTTCAAACCATCCTTAGACAAATTAGCACACATGGCAATATGAGAAGTGTCCCATGACTCGGGAAGTGTCACAAGCAAGAAGGGAGGGAGATTATCCTTAAACTCAATGCCATGTGAAGTAAACTCACTGAAAATTGAGTGAGACTCATTCAAATGTGCGAACACATTGTCCCTTCCTTCATGCAAAGGTTCATGAGCAGTTTTAACTAATATATATGTGAACCATGACTTTGCTTGCCACATAAGATTACATATCTTCTCCCATAATTGCCAAGCATTATCATCGAGTGCCACAACATTGAAATAAATATGATTTGACAATGACAATATAATAGTGGATTTACATAGCTCATCCAACTCATTCCAAGTATCTTGATTAATGCCTTTAGGCTTTATACTCTTGATTTTCAAAGGCCTAACATGCTTCTTTTGAACTAATACTTGCTACATCTGTGTCTTCTAATAGGTAAAGTTTGTGTTATCAAGCTTTTCAATATTAAAAATAGCAATATCATTCAAAGAATTGGCCATAATGGAAGTATACCAATGTAAAATCCAAGAGAATGGGCTGCTATAAATGATTGCAAATTAGTCCCCAAAACTTAGCCAAAACAATGGCAAAACAAGATGGAAGACCAAAGTATAGAGTTGTTCACTAAGTATAAGCAATAGATTGCCAAAGTACAATGACTGCTCTAAGATAATGCTAAAAACTAGAATTATAACAATGCTAAAATAAAGATAGATGTATTTTTCAATCTAACTATGAGCAAATAGCTAAGAAAGTAAGCTTCCACTGCTAGGGATATATGAATAGCAACTAGGATACAAAGAATGCAACTAGCAGTGGACTGAGTATAGACCACCGGTACCATACATCCCATAAGCATATATATCATTGACAAACTATTGACAGAGATAAGTACTAATTCCCAAAGCATACGGAATTAAATCAACCCACAAGTAGAGCTAACTATGTCTAATAACATACAAGAGAGTATATACATGAACCAAGAGTCCCATTGTCTCTCAAAGAACCAAGATTTGTAAAGTAAGTACAGATGCCTTCCATTGAAAGTGAATCCAAAATACAAAGTGATCAACCAAAGCTCAAGAAAATATATATCAAAGCATCTAGGAAGCCCAAGCCATCACACATACTTTTGGGAGCGTATATGTCAAACGAAGCTTCAATACCCATAACGAGTAAGCATAAATGCTCAAAGCAACTGACCAAAGTCCAAGTACATCAAGTTTACCTCAAATCCAAGTATCAAAGCATGTCATAACCATAATTGGGTTGATACATCAATATTAGACATCATTGTGGACATGTAGCACACTTGAAATACCATGGAGATACAATAGGCATTTAAAGCATGAAGCTCATTGTTGTATGCTTAATGTCCAAACTGTTATAATAACAATAAAACTCTATAAAGTGAGCTAATCAATCTCTAAACAATCCAAATAGCATCCCAAAATCATAACCATATCATCGAGATACCAAAATAGCATTCGTGAAGCATCAAACATGCATTATGGAATTTATGTTTGCTATTCAAACCAGAACTGTTTTGTTCTATGTGAAACAGAGAATAGAAAAACTTCATAGAATCAACTTTATGAGTATCCATCTCTATAGCTCTCGTCATACTCTTTGTTTCTAGCTATAGAACACCTGCATTTGATATCGTATGCAAGAGTTAGGGCCAAAATATGACAATGTCGTCAAGCTGGTATAGTTGTCCATAACTTCTATAGCATGCTTTATATCCACTCAAAATGGATAGAATGACTGCTTCTCAGCTCCATAAGCACTTGACAAGGCTCAACTAAGCCTTGGGAAGGTCCTCGACAAGCCGAGAGCAAGCTTGAATAAGCGGGGGAGGGAAGAATCAATGCATATCTTAAGAGAAAGAAAAAATGGTTGCCATCAAACTTTGAACTAAAGCTTTGAATCCGGGTTGAAGCAAAGAATGAAGAAGCTCCTTGAATGGTTAACTCTGATACTAGTTGAAAGGTAGAGCCTTAGTGGAAGCACATAAGCGGAAGTAGGAGCAAAGCAAGAGCTATAGCGGATGGTCACAATGTGTGATTGGCCTTCCCTTATTCAATAGCCACTAAAAGAATAAAGAATAAAGTGACAATGATGGGCACCTACCACATATAGTGTATAGGTGTATGTAGGCACATGTGCCTTTATCACTAATAGTTGCCAAGTATGAAGTAAAAACCATGGGTATTGGAGAATATAAATAAGACATTTCTCACATATACATACACGAGTTTAATTGTGACAAGATTGGTGGTTGTAGATAACAATGTAGCCAAGTACAAAGTAACAAAGTATAATATGATGAGTAATTGATACTTATCGTGGAGTCTCTCCAAGTTCAATCATCATTAGACATACCAAATGATTGACTTTTGTATTAGCTACTATTGGCCTATTGTAACTGCGCCTGCATGTTGCCTTGTTGTTTCTCATGCTTACCCCCTCTATCTACCACCATCACCCTTTCCTCCTTACAAAATTTTCCAAGTCTTCCCACAACCCCTTGTTTTAGCACCAATATGACGACTTTTAACAACTACGTCACATTGTAGTACCCATGATCCATAGTCGTCAACTTTGACCATTGCTTGTTGTTGTTGCCATTTTCATCTTCTCCATCCTTGTTTGATGCCATTTGTCATGTCTCAGCATCCATATACTAATATCACTAATCAATCCACCATGGTGATTCCACCATTAACTACCACTCCTACATCCTATCCTTCTTTCTCACAGTGTGAAGCTCATAATCTAGCTTTGAGAACACTAGCTACATATAATACACAATAGTTTACTCTTCTATCCACACCATGAATACCTACTATGTAGCCCATATTTGCTTTTGTTCACCTCCATCAATCGCTATCTAGCTTGCGCAAGCATATATATCCAAGCCTTCTCTACCACACTGCTTTACTTCACATATATTACTATCACCTACCTACTTTTACTCACTTATATCAATTTCCATTCAGATACCACTACTTATCTCTTCACTATGCATCACTCTCTTCATAGGTATATCTTTATCCTCACCAAGTGTCCCTTAGGTTGGTTACACCCCACCACTACTACATGCCTATATTGCACCCAATTGCACCCAATTTGTGGGCACAAGAAAAGTGGTACTAGGCATGCATGTGTTTGTCACTTGTTTACATTCTAAGGCAACAAACACTTTTTCTAGCCAAGATATGTCCATCTTATTTGCAATTCTTTACATGACACCCACCATCTATCTATAGGACACTTCTCACATTTACATACAAAGTCAATGTCAATCATCAATTAAGACCAAAATTTGCATTTACATACGAAGTCAACATCAATCATCAATTAACGCCAAAATTTGCATGAATTAATCTTGGATAATTGACACAATAATCAACATTAATAAATTATTGACAATGATTACCATAAAAAACCAAATTAACACAAGTAATAATCAAAACTGACATACTAAATTAATGTGATTAATGTAAAAATAGTGAATCAACATGATTAACATGTTTAAGAACAAAGAGTGACACACCATAGCTAACATTTATACTTAACAAGTCAAATAGACATTGAATAATTGATTAAGACACCAACTCAACTTAACAATAGAGAGCATGGGAATTTAAAACCCTTCACCATGATGTTAAAGCACGGATCTACCTAGCTCTCTATAGGAAAGTGGAAAGATGAAAAATTGTTGATACTTGCAGTTGTAAATTATTTTTTAAGTTGTTATCTTATTGTTGATTTCTTTTGTTGAATCATTATCTCAAAATATAGATCAACATTTGCATTCTCTCCTCACTCTCACAAAAGCATGGTTTAAGCAACAATGTTCCTTTAAGTTGCTTCTCCAAGTTGGCTGGATCTTGACGTTGGCTATGATTATTGAGCTTGTTGAATGGCTTGAATGGTGTATGCACTTATTAATGAAGCAACCTCTGTTACTCCATTCCTCACAATGTTCTACTGGTCCATACCCTATTGACATGTATTCCTTTCTCTCTCTAATTCTCTTGTAGGTTTACATATCTATGTATCATCAAAATAGTCTATGTGTGCAATACACATATAACATAGAACAAGGCATGTCACCACCATCCCTTGGAAATTTTGTAAAAGCATATCACATCTCTTCAATAACATGTGAAATCAAGATTTAAGGATCCCAAACACTCTCTCAACTAGTAAATGATTGCTTGATTATATGTAATTCCAATAGTAAAGCTTCAAACACAATCCATTCTTGTTATCCTTGAAAGGAGATAGCATTTGGTTTCTATTCAAGAAACCTTGTGCACAACCATTCATCAGCCTAGAGGATATGCAACAACCACATTGGAACCCATGGCAATTTTGCATAGACCAATGATCATGCTAAGGCCGTAACACCATGGGATAGTAAGGATATACAATGGAATTTGCTTTTGACTGAAACGTCCCATGTGATGGGTCACCATGCTAAAGTATTAAACCTCACAAGGACATTCAAAGCCTTGGTTGTTAAGGGGAAGCCATTACTCAAAGGGCCGACCGGCAAGGTTTAAATAATATTGATATATTGGTTTTTGGACTTCTCTGAGTCATAATTGCATTAGCTCTCTACAACTTGGAGTCTACCTTTATTTGTTCCATCACTTGACCAAAGTTTCATACTCTATCATCTTGGACTCTTCTTCACTACTTTTAGTTGAGGAATAGAAGTCCTCATACTCGTCCTCTTTGAATTTCTACTCTTTGAGTGCTTGTCCTCATCTAGGTCTCCATTATCGACTCCTTTTTCATGATTTATCAATGCCCAATTGTATCTAAGGTTTAGGTCAATGCACTTTGGTCCATCGCCATTTCGGTTCATCCATGAGATCTTGGAGTGGCTTGAGATTGGTAGTTGGGTGACTAGCTAGCTCCCTTGTTAGATACTCAAAAATCCCATGGAGTTCAAGTATGCTAAATGGGACATGGAAAGGAGAGGGCATTTGTTGTCTACTATGATTTTTGGCCATCATACTATAGAGTAGCATTGATGGTAGGGTCTTGCCCCTTAGGAACTGCGGTATGGTGGCTTTCTAGGGCTCACCAGCTATCCTTGCTGCCTGTTTATAATCTTCTTTCTCATCCAAAAATGGCATAGGTCGATGGTGGCTAGTACATGCATCCAGAACGTAGCCACATGTTCTTGATTCACTTTGGATGTCTTCTTAGTTTTTTTCCTCTTTAGGTACTCTATTTGTCATTTCCTATTTTCTTTTTGTTAGGATTTCCTCATTATTTGTTTCTAATTGCAAAGATATTGTCAATCCACTTGCATCAATCTCTATTGGCATTTTTCATTGGTTAAGAGATGAACTATTCAATAGTGTTACCCATCTCATTGACATTACTTTAATACAATCCATGGATGAAATTTTCCAAAGATTCCTTTGCTTGATAGTCTATGACTTCATCTTAGACTCATTGTCCTTCTTTAAGTCTAGAACCCAATTCACAACATTGACTCCATGATCTAACCCTAGACTAGATAACCATCTAATTAGTCTTTGAATCATTGTCCTTCATTAATTCTACAATCCAATTCACTACATTGATTCCAAGATCCAACCCTAGACTAGATATTCCAAACATTGAGAGGGAGAGATCACTAGAGACTGATCTTACGCTGAGCGAGCTGCTCACAAATCAACTCTTAGATAACACAGCTATAGAGCAGAGTGGAGTAGCCCTAGCAACTTTGTTGCTAGTATGATTGGGAATCACCCCGAATTCTAAGAGCTAGACCAAGATACCTATGGTTGCTAAGAAACTTGACAATATTACCCCGACAATGATCCATATAGCTTTGTGGATCAGTTTGAGCAAGTATCCAAGGTGAATGGACTCACAGACCTTGCTCAATGCACACAAGCTTTCAAACTTTGCCTAGGAGACAAAGGATGGACGTGGTGTACTAGCCTAGACAATGCTAAATGCAATAACTTCAATAACCTCAAGAGTGTCTTCATCAAGAGATTCTCTAAGGTGGGATACTCTGACAACCTCATCGTCAAGCTGATGAATGTCAAAAAGACAAGGAGGATATCCAAGACTATGCCACCCATGTACGGAGACTCTTGAAGAGAATCCTAGCTGCCATAGAGCAACCTCGTAAACGAGCTGTCTCCACTGTATTCATAAGTGGAATTTGAAGCAAAGATCTTTATAAGGCCTTGGTGAGAAACTCAAACCTGCAAAGGGATGTGCTAGCTAGGGTATTTGAAGAAGCCATACG
Source organism: Lygodium microphyllum (assembly GCF_053477565.2). Classification (NCBI taxonomy): domain Eukaryota; kingdom Viridiplantae; phylum Streptophyta; class Polypodiopsida; order Schizaeales; family Lygodiaceae; genus Lygodium; species Lygodium microphyllum. Next base: position 121,990,817 of record NC_141146.1, read on the forward strand.
AATAGATGACTTGCTCAAGGAGAGAAGCTCAAGACCCGTAAGTCAAGATAGCATTGCCTTTAGAACCTCAGAAAGAGCTATGACTGTTAGTGAAAGATCTAACCAAAGCACCCAAGACAAGGAAAAGAGTGTCCAGACTAAAGCAAAAAATTGGCGGGTGTGAAGCTAGAGTTAGTTAGGCTTCAAGAGATGATGTGAAGGCCTGCACAACCTCATGTGCAATGCGTGCATTACAGAGGAAACCACCTTTCGGCAGAGTACATGGATCCTAGATCCAGACTCTGTGCTAATTGTAGTAGGTTTGGCAATGATGGAATGCATTGTCGATTACTGAGGTAATTTCCATACTCATAGCTATACAATCAACATTACTACCTACAGAATAGATTGCCACATTTCGAAAAGGGAGCTTCACTAGCTCTCCTAGCACCCAATGATTCAAATCTAGCTATCCCTAGGATGGATATCAACCCCATAGGGATATCTAGACCACCTGGACCCATCGTGACCCATCCACTAAGTGACACTATGATATATAGAGGAGCCGAATGAGGACAAACCATACGTGAACCCCTTATGTCTCATACAATGAAGAGGGTAATCCCATCTTTATGGATTTTGGACGAGTGTGCCGATGATGGTATTGGGCAAGGGAAGAGGTAGAGGTCTAGGAGGATAGAACCAAGAATCGATCGCATGCTAGAATTTTAGTCACCCAGGGCACATCTCATCTCGATGCCTCGAAAGGGAGCAAGCTAATCGAGACAAGGCTGACCTGAGATGCCTTGAGTGTGGGATCACACACTTGTACGCCAAGTGCCCTAGACGGAAACCTTCCACTAGTTTGGCTATCATACCATCTGTACCATTGAGGCTATTTTGATTTGAGACACTTGATGGAGAAGCCACACCAATTTTGCTAAATGTCATGACTCAAACACATGCAAAGCATATTTGTATTTCATTACCTAGACCTAGCAACCTCGATGCACCTTGAATAGGGAAGAAAAACACTAGAAGGAGAAAGAGGGTTGAGATGAAGATTACGCTTGAGATAAATAGTGCCACCACCACATTACCAAAGGGAAAGCAAGTCACGGATGCAAAAGTAGAGACATTTGCTCCTAAGACATCAGAAAAGGGAAGTGCCAAGATTGGAGAATATCCCAATCCAAGGCACCAATTAGAAGTGGTTGATAAGGTCAAGGAGTGGATGAGAGAAGCCCAAGCATAGCTAAAGGATGTAGAATCCATTATTGAAGATGAGATTGATGAGCTCTCTAGTGTGAGCACACTAGTCTTGCCTACTTAGTTAAGATCAAGAGGTGCATCCACAATCCACTTAGCATCGCATAGACAGAGCTTAGACAACACAGGTAGGTAGATTTACCTTTATCATTGGCAAAAGAGTGTAGAGCCTAATGAAACACTTGTGACAACTTGCTCATGATGTTGATATTGGTCCCTGTGACTCTAACTTTGGAAGAACTGCTTAGGCAAAATCCAACCTTATGGTAAGTGCTGAAGTAGTAGGTAGAAAGACCAAATGACTGATGTGCTTAACCACAACATAGCCACATAGATATCTAGCTTGATACTAAACTTAGTGTCTAAGTTCTTACACGTGAATGCTTTCTAGGAAGGCACAAAAATGCATGCAATCCTACTTGTCATAGGATTAGGGGACGTCACAAGAAAGGGGATCGTAGATACAAGAATATGAGTTAGTGTACTTAGCCATGCAGTCCTACAAGCTTGGGGTAACCTACCTGTGGAGATTGCAAGGTTTAATGTCATGTTGGCTAACAGAATGAAAATTAGTCCATTTGGGGTATTGAAAGATTGGCCCTTGAAGATAGTGAGAGTCCAGTTTCAGTGAACTTCATAGTCATGAAGGGAGTGGACTACGACATCCTGCTAGGCCGATGGTAGATACAAAACACGAGTGATAGAAGATTGGGGCAATGGTCTCATATTCTTAGGCAATAGACCAAAGGCTATAAGAGTCAAGATGGATACTTGGAAGACCACACCGGTTGACCTAGATGCCATATTTGTTATCTTGAAAAAGGAGACTCACAAGTTAGGAATTCTTACGGGCCATTAATGAAGTATATCCCTTGCCTCGAGGATGAGTGAGATTGGTAGCCACGATCAACCTGCCGTTCTTAGATGACAAATAGGATTATAAGCAGGCTACAAGGATATCCATTGAGTCCCATAAAGCCACAACATCTTAGCTTATACATGAGGGTAAGACCTCGCCATTAGTACCCTGCCATTACTTGAGCTATAGGGGATCCTTGAATACTTGACAAGAGAGCTAGCAAGTATCCTAGTTGCCAATCTCAAACCCCTCAACGATCTCATGGATGAGCCGAAGTGGCGGTGAACCAAAGTGCACAACTTGAGCCTAATGTACAATTGGGCATTGATCACGGATGAGAAGAGGGATGAGAGCAGAAACCTAGGAGATGATGAGCAATCAACAATTTCCATTAATTAATTTGGTTAAACATACCCATGCTGGCAATACCACAGGTCACATAATTTGGTAGTTACTTAGGAAACGTGAAAGGAAGGGAATAAGCTTTTGCAACCCATTGTATCGAGTATGAAGACTGCTACTCTACAAATGAGGAAAGTGAGGAAGAGGCTGAGACAATAGAGTATGATACAGATGATTGAGTGATTGAATAGATACGAGTAGAATCCAAGCCACGAAAAGCCAATGTCTTTAGGATCAAAAGAGGAGTCTTTAGAACGAAATGCAACTGTACTGACCACCTAGGAATGATAGACTACAAGCAAGGTGGATTAGTTCAGCCAAGTACCGCACCACTCCTTGGAATAGAATCGGCCTCAGAGTTGCAACCACCAGAGGAAACTCATTATTCTAGCGAAGGTTGTGAGTTTAACTCTGAGTCGAAAGTGAGCTCTAAGAGCAACCTAGAAATGCCAAAGGCACCAAAGGGGACTTGCCAGTCCACCTAAGGCACAGGAGGTTGAAGGAGGAAAAGAGAAAGCAACTAAAGGGGTCAGAAGTCAAAGAACAACAGAAGCACCAAGACCTCCTACCTAAGCAGTTCACAAAGTTCAAAAAGGGTGACAAGGTAGTGATCTTGTTAGGAGCTAAGAGGCGAGGACAAGAAAATGAACCAATAGAAGGGCATGTTAAGGTCAAGGAAGTCAACTTGGCAGGGGAAGGGGAAAGGCCTCGACCCGTGTTCATACCTAATGACCTGACTAAGCAAGAGGAGGCTGATCTCGTTGCTCTCTTGTGAGAGTATATAGATGTATTCACTTGGTCCTTAGATGAACTCAAAGGAGTCGATTTGAGGGTCGTGGCCCATAATATCTCGATGAATCCTAATGTAACACCAATTAAACAACAACCATACTTGATGAATTCATAGCGTGCACACACCGTCAAGGATAAGATAGATAAGATGTTGAAGGTCAGATTAATCTATAAAATTGAGCACATCGACTAGGTATTTGGCACGCAGATTGGGTGTTGTATGCACGTGTTGTGAATGCTGGAAGGTCCCCAAGAACAAAGAACTCTACAATTCTTCATAAAAGCTAAAAGAGAATTTACATGATATGAGATAAAAAGACAAATTGGGTGCAATCTCCCCCCATGCCTTGTGTGAGCGTTTCATAAGGCATGTATTTATAGATTTATTAATCTCCAAGATAAAAAAATGGCCCACTTTATAATTTAGCACGCTTTTGGCTTTTGTGTTTGCTTTTGCCCAAATAAAGAGTAAAGTGTTTGGGCATCCCAAAAGTCACGGGTTGTGCCCAAATACAAATACCAAATAATGGAATATTTAACTGAGCGCCTATGCGCATATAAAATAATAAATGTTTGTCAAGTGCATTAATAAATAAGTGTGCCTAAATAAATATTGATGCCATGCCTTTAGTGATAAGGCACACGCCCATAAAAAATAATAATTCTTCTAGGTATTTTGAATTCACGCCATTGCCCTGTGCTACCCAACGCCACTGCCGCTTGCTCTACACATCAACTGAAGCGTTCACAATTGTTAGAAAATAATAAGATAAAACCCACAAAAGTGAATATCCAATAGTATTTAGCTACAAAATAATCAAATAGGTTGGAACTCTATCCTAACCTTAATTTAATACGAGTGCGCACTCTAAACTCATAAACGTCTATTCATTTGATATGTATTTTGCGGAATCACCCGCTGTGGAATCACCCACATGCACATTAAATTAATCTGATGCTCGAAAAGGACATGCGTCCCCGTCAACTTCTCACACAAGGAATCCACCTTGTGTACGAGCCTCATCAAATAAATATAGTTTTACGGAATCCACCGAAGAACCTCACAGAATTCATCGTGGAATAAAAAATCTCACAGAATCCATTGTGGAATATGCCTCTTGGCACCATACCCTCGGGGTGGGATAGCAATTGTTCTCAATTGCTATCAGCTCAACGTGGAGCAAGTAGTGAGAGGTAAGCACTTAGGTCGCAGGTGTGTATCCATTGGACCTCTTCAAGAGGATGATTTTTAAACTTAACCAAATATCTAGAATATCTACGGCTAGTTCTAGAGGTTATAAAGTCACTGTCTAAAATAATTTTGGGTTCAAGGATTTTAGTTTTTTCATCTAGCAAATGAGGGTTTTCATAGATATGGTGGATAGGTAATTGGCCTTTAAAAGGTCGTAGTAAATTGATATGAAAAGTATTATGTATCTTCCAATGTTGGGGTAGTTCTAATTTAAATGCATTGTCATTGATCTTGTGAATTATTTTGAAAGGTCCATAAAACCTAGGTGCTTATTTAACAACATGGTGTTTCTCAACACTTTGCAATCTTCTCTTTTCAATGCATAACCAAACATAATCATCAACATCGAAACTCATGGCTTTTCTTATCTATATGATTGCTGGGCTTTCACAATCATATCTTTAACTTGAGTAAAAATTGTAGGATGCATATTGGCAATTTCATTAGCAGCTTTAATTTTGTTTGACGATGATGTAACAGATATAGATAATCTATGTCCATAAATGATTTCAAAAGGTGCTTTCTCAGTAGCTGTATGTGGTTTGTTATTGTATGCAAATTGAAGTAGATGCAAGTGTGTATCCCATGTTTGTGGTTTTGAAATTGTGTATACACACGAAAAAGATCCAAAATTGTACCATTAGTAGCTTCTATTTGCCAATTAGTTTCAGGATGGAATGCAGATGAGAAATCAATTTTAGTACCCAAATTAGCAAACAAAGTAGTCCAAAAATTATTGCAAAATCTAGAATCACGATCAGAAATAATAACTTTTGGCAAACCATGATTAGTGAAAACAGTCTTAAAAAACAATTGTGCAGCTTGAGATACAGTTAATGTTTTCTTGCATGATAGAAAATATGCTTGTTAGCTAAATTGATCTACTATAGTCCAAATCATATCATGATTAGCTTGTGTATTAGGCAAACCATTTATAAAATCCATTGAAATATGTTTTTCTGGATGATCATGGATTGGTAAATGCATTAACAAACCATATTGCTTACTATGGTATAGCTTGACTCTTTGGCAAATTAAACACTCAGAAACAAAGTTAGAAACATCAAATTCCATTTGTGGCCAGTAAAAATCTTCAACCAATGTTCTTAAAGTGGAAATAATACCTCTATGTCCTTGATATGGAGGACAATGAATTTAATGAAACATAAATGATCTAAATTGAACAGTGACATACAATTTTTTCTCATAAAACATAAATCCATCAGAATAAGAGAAAGAATCAATTAGAATCCAATTACTAGCAACTAATTTGTTCCAATCAACTTGAAAATCCATCAGAATAAGAGAAATAATCAATTGGAATCCAATTACTAGCAACTAATTTGTTCCAATCAACTTGAAAATTGGGGTCATGGTCATAGGTATCTTTCATAGGAATAAGGGAAACAAAAGATAGAACGAAAATATTATGGATACTTGGTCTTCTACTCAATGCATTTGCAACAACATTCTCTCTACATGGTTGATATTGGATAAGTGGATGAAAACTTTAAATAAAAGCAACCCATTTAATATGACGGTTAGAAATTTGTGGATGATTAAGGAGATGTTTGATACTTTGCTAGTCAGTTTTGATCATAAATTCAGATCCCATTAGATAATGTTTCCATTGATGTAAGGCTTGAACTATAGCTAACAATTCTTTATCATAGGTAAAATACTTTATTTCAGAGGGTTTAAGTTTGCAACTAGAATAGGCTATGGGATATGAATCTTGCATGAGGACAGCTCCTATTCCTGATCCACTAGCATCAGTGACTACTAGAAAGGATGGTCGAGTAAAATCAGGTAATTGCAAAATAGGTGCATGTGATAAAGCATGTTCAACAAGTCAAAATACTTTTTTGGTTGTCATACCAATGATATATAACATATTTCTTTAACAATTTCGTCAAAGGCAATGTAAGCAATGAAAAATTTCTCACAAATTTTCTATAAAAGCTGGCAAGACCCAAGAAAGAATGTAACTCATGCACATTTTTTAGGGATTGGCCAATTCAAAATTGCCTCTATCTTTTTAGGATAAACACGAATACCATCAAAAGAAACAATGTGACCTAAGTATTCAATTTGGGTTTGGAAAAATTCACTCTTGTTATGGTTACCATACAATTGATTCTCTTTCAACAATTTGAAAACTAAAGATAGATGTTCACAATGGTCATTCTCATTCTTACTGAAAACTAATATATCATCAAAGAAAACAATCACACAATTCTGATACTTCAAAAATATACGATTCATCATATGACTGAATATAGTTGGTGCATTGGTCAAACCAAAAGGCATAACAAGAAATTCATAATGACCAAATTGAGTTCTAAATGCAGTCTTGAAAATGTCAGGTGTATCCAATCGTACTTGATAATATCCATATTTGAGATCTACCTTGCTAAAAATAGTGGTCCCTTGTAGTGTACCCATGAGGTTTTCTACCCTATAGGGATCGAATATCTATTCTTAATAGTGATCTTGTTTAGGGCATGGTATCAATGCACATCGTATAGGTATTATTTTTCTTCTTGACTAATAGGATAGGTACACCAAAAGGAGAACTATTGGGCCTAATAAGTCCTTGGTCAACAGCTCTTCAACTTGTACTTGGGTTTCTTTTTGCTCAATCTGATTGTGTCTATAAGGTACTTTACATGGTGGTTGAGAACTTGGGATTAAGTCTATTTTATGTTTTTGATTTTATGGATTAAATCAACAATAAAACAATCTTTAAATTGTGAAAGAAATTGTGCATGCCTAGGATGCATTTGATTTTTCTTAGCTTCAATTTCATTCACCCATACTAAGTATGATTTACTACCTTTTCTCAATGCACGTTTAGCTTGTGTGTGACTAAACAAGGGAAAATTATCAAAAGTGTGCAATCCATGTAATGTGATTTGGTTCCTATTAGAATGAATTTTCATGGAATGTGTGGAATAATCTATATCGGGATTATATTTGTGACACCAAGGCATTCCTAAAATAATATCACTAGCTTACAAAGGCACAACCAATAAATTTCTGTGCTCGACATAATCACCAATTTTAATCTCTAAGTCATGAATTTCTTGTGTACCATTGTATCTAGTGCTTAAGAATGCAGCCTTTATGCAATAATGAGTTAGAACAATAGGTAGTAAATTCAATTCTTTTACAACCTTTGCGGAAATAAAATCATGTGTGCTTTCATCATCATGCAAAACAATCTTTTCTTAACCATGCACAAAACATTTCATTGTTAATAATGAATGAGAATTTGGCATACTTGGTAAAGTATCTGAAGTATGGCTGATATTATTGTCATCTTCAGTAAAGTTTGGCATATCTTCATGGTCTTCGTCTTCAGTTGCTCCCAAGTGATTGATTTGAACAGTCAACTTCTTGCATTGACAGTTCACTACTAAGTGTTCAAGTTGATGACACATGTAGCAAACTATAGGTTTTTCTTTGGAGACATTATTGTTAATAAGGGATGGAAATTTGGGTATATTGGGATTTGGCTGGAGAGAAGGCTTAGGGTTTGAATTTGTATTTGATGGTAAAGCAGGAGGTCGAGTCCCAAGGTTTATGAAAAAAAGAAGGAACAAAACAAATTTGATTGAATCTATGAAATTTAGAATTAAATTGCTTTAAACCAAAGTTACCATTAATCGAAAATTATTGTGGTCACTTTTCTCATCCACAAATTTTATCCTCAGCATCATGTTCTAAAGAAATCGTATTCTCCAAAGTCTTTGGCTTGAATATATTCAATTCCGCGTAGAAGTGACCAAGCAAACTGGACATATACTTACACTTGTGGATCACCTTAAGAACATCTTCAAGCATTCAAAGTTGAAGTAAGGCACTCCAGAAACACTCAGTGTATTGCGGGATAGATTCATGATCTCTTTGTTGTAGGAGATCCCACTATTTGATAGCTTTTTCATGGAATTGAGGTGGAAGGAAATTCTGCAAAAATTTCTTTTGAAAGGCTTCCCAAGTAGAGAGATAATCAATACTCTTGCAGACAACAGTCCACCATAATGATGCTCTGTCTGCTAGATGGTTAGTGACACATTTAAGTTTATCTTTTTTAGCATATTGCTCTTCATAAAAATAGTTCTCAAACTGACTGATGAAAGCAAGAATAATTTTGCCATCACCTTGCCCATTAAAAGTTCGGAATTTGAAATTTCTTTTACTTATCTTGGCTTCTTTCTTGAGAGATTGGGCATCGAGTGTCGCATCAATCATACATTGAATAACATCTTCAGGTTGTGCTCCATCTTGATCGACAGTGGATCATTTAAGTGTAACTAGTTGTGTTTGCAAATTTTGACATACTCTTCATTCTTCTTGAAGTTGCATCATGGTTAGATCCAATTTTTTCTCCATAGTCGGCTCTGGCAAATCACCTTTGCCCATTAAATTATCCATGTGATGATCAGATATCACCTTTGCCCATTAAATCATCCATGTGATGATAAGAAATCTTGCAAAAATCTCAAACAACCTCACACACTCGAAATCTTGTTAGAAGGATGAGCATAGCTCAAATTTGGGTTTACAAGGCTTGCTTTAAGAAAATAATAATAATGGATTTTTGCTTTTATGATCTTCTTCCAAGCGGAATAGTCTTATGCATAGACAGCGCATGTCAGTCTACTTGCTGTGAATCAACTCTGGCAAGTTGTAGGTGGGAACAGAGGCTTGCTAGGACTACGAAACTGGTTCAGAAGTAACATAGTGTAAACAACCGCTAGATAGGAGATTGAAGATTGAATTTGAGGCCTTAGTAAAGCTTAGTAGCTTAAAGCTTTAAAGAAAAAACTTAAGCAATTCGAATTATCAGCGACACGATGGCTGCATCTTCTTGATAGCGACAACTATAGTGAGTACATGCTGCTTTACAAAATTGAAGGGTTTTAAAGCTTAAGCTTTATAAGCTTAAACAATAATCTTGAAAATTGACATAAAACTTGGCAATTTTCGTCTGAGAAAAATCATCTTCACAAAGGAGCTTCCTAAGTGGTCCTTTGCCTCCTGGAGAGGTCCTTTGCAATCTGAGAGCATAATAGGGGGTTTATCACTTCCATGAACACGCTTGTATTGTCAGTTTGTCACGAGACAAACTATAGAGCTTGTTTATTCCAAGAGCTTTGCCTTCGTGCAAGATGGTAAGGAATTGGAAGCCCTTGATCTTAGCTTTGCTTTGATACCAATGGTGCGCAGATCGGGTGCTGTATGGGTGCGTAGTGAATGAGGAAGGTTTCCAAGAACAAAGAACTCTACAATTCTTCATAAAAGCTAAAAGAGAATTTGTATGACATGAGACAAAAAGACAAATTGGGTGCAATCCCGCCCATGCCTTACGTGAGCACTTCACAAGGCATGTATTTATAGATTTATTAATCGCCAAGCTCAAAAAAATATCCCACTTCACAATTAGCATGCTTTTGGATTTTGTATTTGCTTTTGCCCAAATAAAGAGTAAAGCGTTTGGGCATCCCAAAAGTCGGACTGTGCCTAAATACAAATACCAAATAATGGAATATTTAACTGAGCGCCTATGCGCATACAAAATAATAAATGTTTGTCAAGTACTTTAATAAATAAGCATGCCTAAATAAATATTGACGCCACGCCTTTAGTGATGAGGCACGCACCCATAAAGAATAATAATTCTTTTAGGTATTTTGAATTCACGCCATCGCCCAGTGCTACTCAACGCCACCGCCGCCTGCTCTACACATCAACTGAAGCATTCACAATTGTTAGAAAATTATAAGATAAAACCCACAAAAGTGAATACCTAGCAGTCTTCAGCTAAAAAATAATTAAATAGGTTGGAACTCTAACCCAACCTTAATTTAATATGAATGCATACTCTAAACTCATAAATGTCCATTAATTTGATATGTATTGCACATTAAATTAATCTGACACCCAAAAAGGACAGGCGTCCCCATCAACTTCTCGCACAAGGAATCCACCTTGTGTATGAGCCTCGGAAAATAAATGCAGTTTTATGAAATCCACTGAAAAACCTCACGAAATCCATCATGGAATAAAAATCTCACAGAATCCACCGTGGAATATGCCTTCTGGCATTAGTATTTCTCATAGTGATTGTCCTAAGAAGACGAACATAAAAAATTGAGTGTGCATAAACTATAATAAAGTCAATGTTGCAACAAGGAGAGAAAACTATCCACTACCCTACATGGAGCACATGCTCAAAAGAGTAGCGGGAAAAGAGGCCTACACATTCCTAGATGGATTCTCAAGTTATAACTAGGTGGTGCAAGTACAATCCAACGATAGGTGTAAGATAGCATTTG